>NW_017307321.1:435018-562606 GCF_000935625.1 Nanorana parkeri
AAAGGTAATTGCACATGATCTTCGAGAGACATCTTCAGTGGGCTGGCTATGAGAAGCGCAAAGAAGAAGTCAACCACCCACACACTCCCCAACCATTCCAGTTTCCACAGAATCTCATAGATTATGGCCATGTTCCAAAGCCCGTGCACTGGAACACTCGTTCCAGCACTAAGCTTCAACTGTAAAGGTGCCCATGTCTGCATAACAAAGGAGGTGGTTAGGGCCAGATTTACTTCTTAGGAGCCTAAGAAAAATCTGAAGCGCCCCACCTCACCCCCGAGAAAATAAATCTAACACAGGCAACAAACAATTGTAAAGACAACAAAAATACCTCAATATTGCATTGATGACATCTGTGTAAATGTGACAGTATTACATTATACAGCAATGCAGAATAGTATATGAAACTCTGCTCTGGGGTGCCGGCCTGATGTCTCGGACAGGGGGTTTCAGCGGGGCAGATGTAGATGGTCTCAGCAGAGCAGATATGGAGGATTGCACTAGGGGCAGATGTTGAGGGTCTCAGTAGGGTAGATGTGGAGGATGGGGCAGATGTGGAGGATCACATCTGCCCCTGCTGAGACCCTCCACCCCAGAGATCAGGCCGGCATCCCAGAGCAGAGGGGCAGCACAGAGCACGTAGGAAATTCATGTACTATTCTGCATTGCTGTATAATGTTTTTCTGTCTCATTAACATTTACACAGATTCATCAATGCAATATTGGGGTATTTTATGTTCTCTTTACACTTGTTTGTCACCTGGCGGAGGGCGCTTCAGATTTCTCTGCCTACAGGCCCCTGAGAAGTAAATCTGGCCCTGTCCACCACCTGTCACTTTCAACTGCAGCTGCAAGTCCTGGTTTACCCAGTGATGCTGACCAGTCAGGAGCCCGGGGTGTGTAAGCTAGTCCTTGTCATCATTGCTTCTTGTGTGAAGGTGGTTTGGTGAGGGAGGAGTGTGAAGCTGGTGGGCATGTGCTGGGCAGTGAATTTGAGCTGCAGAAGGTAATGGAGAGTAAATTTAAGCTGAACAAGGTTCTGGGCAAACAATTTAGGCTGAAGAAGGTTGGGGACAGTGAACCTGAGCTGAAGAAGGTTCTGAGCAGAACATTTTAGCCAAAGAAGGTACTGGGCAATGAATGTGAGCTGATGGTGTAACTGCCTTTGTAGGCCATTCTTTGACTTTAGTTTGACATGCCTGTGGTGGGCATTACAGGACCTGATTCCAATGTTTTCTAGAGTGCTGATGATAATCATAATATTAGTAATATTAAAAGCCTGGGTATTGTAGGTACATGATCACTTACTGCAGTGCAGCAGTAGTATTAAAAATGACACAAAATAGGCGATAAATGATTTAATCCAAGATTCTCTTTATTGCTTCCTAGATCCTACCATTCACTCTTATAGCAGAGGTTAAGATGCTAGGGATTTAATTAGGTCACATGCACCAGTTAATAGCATATGGTAAGAAGATGACCACACACATACCATAACAATGGACATTATTGGTCATCTTTTGTGATCTACATTTTTCTTTGGTGGTTTAGTAGGTGTTCATGTGCATAGGCAGACCTTTATACAGAGGCGGCTCTTTAATTAGGCAAATTAGGCGGTCGCCTTAGGCCTCGCGCTAGGCCCTAACCAGGCTGGTGAGACCCCACATAGCCCTGGTGAGACCCGATCTCGCCCTGGTGAGACCCGATCTCGCCCTGGTGAGACCCGATCTCGCCCTGGTGAGACCCGATCTCGCCCTGGTGAGACCCGATCTCGCCCTGGTGAGACCCGATCTCGCCCTGGTGAGACCCGATCTCGCCCTGGTGAGACCCGATCTCGCCCTGGTGAGACCCGATCTCGCCCTGGTGAGACCCGATCTCGCCCTGGTGAGACCCGATCTCGCCCTGGTGAGACCCGATCTCGCCCTGGTGAGACCCGATCTCGCCCTGGTGAGACCCGATCTCGCCCTGGTGAGACCCGATCTCGCCCTGGTGAGACCAGACGGAGCCCTGGTGAGACCCTAGAGAGCTTTACGGAGCTGGTGGGACCCTACAGAGTCCTGGTGAGACCCTGCAGAGCACTGGTTTTACCAGTACTTCTTGAGATCTCACTAGGGCTCTTTGGGGTCTCACCAGGGCTCTGAGGGGTCTAACCAGGCTAGTGATGAGACCCTACAGAGCCCTGGTGCTGGTGAGACCCTACAGATCCCTGGTTTAACTGGGCCTGTGTGGGGTCTCACCAGTGCACTTTGGGGTCTCACCAGGGCTCTGTGGGGTTTCACCAGCCCTGGTTTAACCCCACAGAACCATGTTGGGACCCTACCCTGGTGGGCTCTTTGGGATTTGACCAGGGCTCTGTGGGGTCTAACCAAGCTGGTTAGAACCCACAGAGCCCTGGCGAGACCCCACAGAGCCCTAGTGAGACCCCACAGAGCCCTGATTAAATCAGGGCTTTGTAGGGTCTCCACACGGCTCTGTGGGGTTTCACCAAGACTGGTGAGACCCCCACAGAGCCCTGCTGAGACCCCCACAAGGCCCTAGTTTAACCAGGGCTCTTTGTGGTCTCACCAGGGCACTGAGGGGTCTAACCGGACTGGTGAAACCGCACAGAGCCCTGGTAAAACCCTACAGAGCCCTAATTTATTCAGGGCTCTGTGGGTCTCACCAGGGCTCTGTGCGGTCTCACCAACCTGGTTAAACCCCACAGAGCCCTGGTAAGACCCCACAGGCCTGAGTGGGGCCTCATGTTTAGGTTTTGCCTAAGGCCTCGCAAACTCTAGAGCCGCCAGACACATAAACAAGTATTAAAGGACAAGTGTACTTTAGCAAATAGCACACCAACTCCCCTCCCTCACTAGCCCTCCTGAGCTAAACTGTCCCACCCCAGTTGCTTACTTATCTTATAAGGACAGCCATGGCCTGCTCTCCTCCAACATAAATCCTTCTGCCAAAATCTTGTTGGCTGTTCCATCACAGTGTGCTCTCATTTACTTGTATCTCCTGAAGTTGGAAATCCTCGAAAGATATATATATACAGTCTATGAATTTAGTTTAGTATATTGCAATATACGCTATATTGCCAAAAGTATTGGGACACCCCTCCAAATCATTGGATTCAGGTGTTCCGTGAAAATTTCTTGCTACTAAATATTCCACGGTCAACTGTTAGTTGTATTACAAAGTGGAAGCAACTGGGAACAACAGCAACTCAGCCACGAAGTGGTAGGCCACGTAAAATGACAGAGCGGGGTCAGCGCATGCTGAAGCGCACAGTGTGCAGAAGTCGACCAACTGTCTGCAGAGTCAATAGCTACAGACCTCCAAACTTCAGGTGGCCTTCAGCTTGGCACAACAACAGAGCGCATAGAGCTTCATGGAATGGGTTTCCATGGTTGAGCAGCTGCATCCAAGTCTTACATCACCAAGTGCAATGCCACTGGACTCTGGAGAAGTGGAGACGTGTTCTCTGGAGTGACAAATCACGTTTCTCTGTCTGGCAATCCCATGGACGTGTTTGGGTGTGGCGGTTGCCAGGAGAACGGTACTTGCCTGACTGCATTGTGCCAAGTGTAAAGTTTGGTGGAGGGGGGATTATAGTGTGGGGTTGTTTTTCAGGGGTTGGGCTTGGCCCATTAGTTCCAGTGAAGGGAACTCTTAAGACATCAGCATACCAAGACATTTTGGAGAATTTCATGCTCCCAACTTTGTGGGACATGACTGCGCACCAGTGCACAAAGCAAGGTTCATAAAGACATGGATGAGTGAGTTTGGGGTGGAGGAACTTGACTGGCCTGCACAGAGTCCTGACCTCAACCCTATAGAAAACCATTGGGATGAATTAGAGCGGAGACTGCAAGCCAGGTCTTCTCGTCCAACATCAGTACCTGACCTGTTATAGCGGCAAAGGGTGGTCCAACTCAATATTGAACCCTACGGACCAAGACTGGGATGGCATTAAAGTTCATGTGCGTGTAAAGGCAGGCGTCCCAATACTTTTGGCAATATAGTGTCTTTTTGCACATGTTTATGAAATTTATATCGGAGCAAACAAAATCTGGAGCAGTTGCCTATGGCAACCAATCAGCTTCTATTATACATATAAAATATATTATTTCATTAGTGATAATTAGAAACAGTGTAAAATTAACAAATGCCAAATATATCTAGCTTTAAAATCACATGCATTTGTAAAACTGAAAAAAAAGTCATTTTTAAATGATGGCCCTAAAATTATTCCACTACCTCACATAGACAAACAGCATTAACCCATCAGTGAGAAAATTATTTGGTATTTACAGATCTTGTTGTTTGATGTACAACAAGTCTTTTCATCGTTGAGCTTCAAGCAATTAAAATTCCTGTAGGGTACCTGTATTATCTAACCAAGGATTTGTAACACTGTGCAGCCAGCCTTTGGTTCCTCTTTTGCATCCCTGCCAGACTGCACAGCCAGTTTATTGACCTCCACTGCAGCAGTAACACAGCTTAGCCTGGAACACTGGTCAAACCCCCCAAACTGTTGATTTAACAATGAATGAGGAGCAGCACACTGCTTAGGTCATCTTTCTCTTCTCCCGGCACAGGTGGAATAGCTGCTAGTGCTGCCCCTCCCTCTCCCAGTCTGAGTGCTGCAGTACAAGGGGTTACAGGAGGCTCAGGCCCGGATTCCCCACAAGGCCACCGAGGGACGTAGCAGAGGGACGGCAGCGCCGTGGAGTCCCCCGACACCTGGAACATGTAGTTCCGGGCGCCGGGCGGTAAGTGGGGAATCCGGCCGTTCGTTTACAAGTGATTGCGGCGATGTCGCCGTGATCACTTGTAATATGTGTGCAGTCCCCCCGCCCCCGCCCCTACCTCTCTCCGCTGGTCTTCGGGACTCCGTCATTAGAACTAACCCTGCCGCCCCTGCCATCCGGTTCCAGGGCAGGGAGAGCAAATCCGGACCGGAGAAGGCTGATATCAAGACAGAATGAGGTACTTAGACTAGCTGCATTTAAAAAGCAAACTGATCCTTTCTTTATAAAAAACATAACTGTTTTTTTTTTATATTGCCACATGTTCAGCATGGAATATTGATTTATTTAGATGATAAGCAAAATATTAGACTGTCCATGGGTCCTTATGATAAAACAAAATATGCTCAATAAGTACACATACATTTTCTCTTCAGAGCTTCAGTCTTGTAGGGTCAATCACAGAAAAAAGGAATCCAACGGTACATAAAGTATTTCACCAATGTCAAGGTCCTCGGAATGTTTTCACAATCAGTGTTCCTTATCTGTACTCTCCTTGTGCAGGCAGATTCTTAACCTGAAACAACCTTTTTTGTCCACAGACATACAGTATATTGATATTGTGAAATGATTCCATGTAACAAAGCACAATTCAGATCCAGCTAATCACTGGTATGTCTTCCATCCTGTGAGCCATGGCGGGTCCAAGCAAGGAATAAGCTCACCATACACATGTAGATTTTTCAACTGAATTTCCCCATCCATGCTCAACAGCATGGCTAAAACAATCTTCCCTTGCTGACTATTGTATTCTGACAGATCCAGCCACTGTTCAGCCAACAATTTTTCGTACCTTCATTTTTTTAACCAAAGTTTCTTAAGCTGGATGGTGTTCGCAAGGCCATCCACAGTTAACATTTTGGCCCAAGAAATGGATTATGAAAGTTTCCAGGTAACCTCTGATTCCTACTAATTGTTGGAGATGTGCTCATGACCCAGGTACAATGCTACACGTTTTCTGGTCCAGTCTGAAGCTAAAACCCTTTTGTGACAGTTTTCTTACCAAAATAAACAACTTGTCATGAAGAACCTGGACGCTTGTCTTCTCCATTTAACAGGCAATCCTTTTTCTCAGCATAAGACCTAATTGACTGCCATCTTTTTAATGCAGCAAAGGCCTGCATTCTCCTACTGTGGAAACAGCCCAACCTTACAACTATGGTATACTAAGAACGGTGACATCTTATGAATGGAAGATTTGACTTCAACTTAAGAATACTGAGGGACAAATAAGATCCACTTGGAGACCCTGGCTTTCCTTCCAACACAACCCTACACTTTTTCACCTGACTTATTTCTGTTGTATTAATTAGAGAGTGACTGTCACGTACCTGGGGTGAGACTGTAGTAGTGAGGAGGCCTCCCTTGCACCTCAGGTCTTGAGGCCTCTGGGGATGGATACAGGGACCTGGCGGACACCGAGTGGCACGAGTGCCGGTGGTGTGGCGCACCGTGCAAGCCTAAATCCGAAGTCCGAGCCGGGGTCAAGTCCAATCTGGCAAGAAGTACAAAAGGGCAAAGCAGAAGAATGGTCAAGTTCCAAGCCGGGGTCGGTTCCAATCAGGAAGCAAAGTACAATAGGGTAAGGCAGAAGAATGGTCAATATACGAATCCGAAGTCAAGGGCAGGAAGCAGGCAGGAGTAGTCACAAGGGTTCCGGGTCACAACAAGTCCAAACAGATAACACACAGCACAGGAACAAGGAGAGACTGAAGATAATCCAGCAATTAGGCAGTGTCCAGGCTGGTCTTATATAGGGGAAGTAATAATTGAGGTCTAGGTCACTTCCTGTGCGCCTCCTTGGCGCTTTCCCGCCTTGCTGAATCGTGCCGTCTGCGCATGCGCAGTTGGCGCGGATTTGTTCCAGTTCGTGCGGCTACGTGCTGTTGGCTCATCTTTGGGGCAACTCATCTTTGTTGTGTGTGTGTGTGTCCCGTCCATTACTACCCTGTGGTGCCTCTCCCATTGAGAGCAGACACACATACTTAATGTCAGTGGAATGAGTAGTGTCCCATTCTTGGCCTCAGTGGGGGAACACTGCACCATCATTGCTGTCAATGAAAGGGATAGTGCCCCATCATTGGTGTCAGTGGAAGGGATAGTACCCCATTGTTGGTGTAAGTGTAAGGAATAGTGCCCCTTGATTGGAGTAAGTGGAAAGAATAGTGCCCCATTGTTGGCATAAGTGGGACAATTTGTGCCTCCAGGGCCGTATCTGGCCCTCAGGCTGCAGAATGGACACCTCTGAGCTAAGTCATGGGAAAGATTGCAGCAGTTGGTTATTTTCAGATCCCTCACCATTCTAGGACCATTAGATAGAGCTAAGTTAATGATACACATTTATTTTTGGAATTTAGAGGAACCAAAAGAAATGTTTCGGTGAGACCTCATAAAGTCTAGTTCCCTGGCTACTTTACTGGCTTTTGCCCCAACTTGGTTGCATGCACATCCAAACGTGAAATGGGATTTCATCTGGAATTCAGTCAGTAGAGACAGTAGAGACTGGTTTTGATTTATGAATAGTGAAAAACGGAATAGTGGGGCATACAGGTGAAACTCGAATAATTAGAATATCGTGCAAAAGTAATTGCAGTAATTGCTGCAAAAGGGGCCCAAACCAAGTACTGAGTACATACAGTATGCATGCTTGTACTTTTCAGAGGTCTGATATTGTTCTATGTACAATACTGTATAATGTACTATATTGCACACTACACTCTTTTTTTATTTCCACCGCGCCAAGCTTGCTCCCGTGATGGACTACAATCTCAATAGAAACTAGTAGTCCATCACTGGAGCCTTTTTTTTTTTTATCCGATTAATCGAACGTAATAATCGGCTAACTAATCGATTATGAAAATAATCGTTAGCTGCAGCCCTACTTTGCACGATATTCTAATTATTAGAGTTTCACATGTATATCTACTGAAGAAAACCAAAAAAGTTGCAACTTAAGTAATAACTTACCTGTGTCTGCGCCTTTCGCTCCTGGCTGCAGAACACATCTTCCCGAAAGGCTGTGCAGGAGGAAGTGTGTGCGGGCACATGCGTACTCAAGGGGAGAGGAGGAGTCACTCAGTGTAAGTGAATGCATGCAGCTGGGAGCGTGCACGCAGGACAACCTCGGTGGGACATAGGAAGACAAAGGAGTCTGCGCTGGATCAGAGAGTGGCACCGGCACTGGAGGGACTGTTGGAAATCAGTGGAAGGAAGAAGATGTTTGCATCAAGAGGCATCAGATAAGGTAAGTACTTAAAGGAGAACTATGAGGTGAGTGATTTACTGAAACTGTCAGACGTCAGCACTATAGATCGGGAAGTGAGCAAACACATACCGTCACTCGCTCACTTCCCAATCATCTCCCTGCAGAGAGCGGTGACTGTCAGTCACTGCTCCATGCAGGGATTCGCCCTGTGCTGACTGGAAGAACGGACGGGGAGGGGGCGGGCACAGCTGGCTCTGCCTCTGGATAGGCAGAGCCGGCTCTCAATCAGGCAACGGGGTGGATCTCGATAGTATTGTCGGGATCCGTCCCGGCTGCGGCGCTCTCAGTATATCGCAGGCAATAGCCCGCTATATACTGAGCTTTAGAGTGGGGTAGGTGTCATGTATTTAAATTTATTAGAACACACAATTTGAACAATTAACCTTAAAATATATTAAACTCTTTTTTACAGAGTAACTAGTATTTGTTAAATATATACAGTAGGGACAGACGTTGGGGAAAATTTATTGACACTAGTTTAATGGAACGATTTTGTGCATGTTGTCACACCACAGCTCACAGCATAAAATGTCCTGGTAAGCACCTGGTAAACTAACTTAATTCAAGTTAAACCAGCCATACAGTAAATCTTTTTTTGTAATAAAATGATTCAGCAATCTGATCCTGGGATTGGGATTCAGCCAACATCAGTCACTCTTGCTCTTTCTCCGCCTTTAATTAGGGCACAGTTCCCGATTTCAGCAATAAATGTGAAAAAGAGGAGTAGCCCTGATAAACAGAGAAGAGGAAAAAGATAGGAGTGTGCAGTGGAAAAAGAGATTCCAAAACAGCTGCAGACAGTAGGGTTAAAGGTGATTATAGGGATGGGCAATAATTTAGACAGGAATTCCATTCAAAAAGAAAAATATCTCCTCAAGCAGTTATAATGGCTTACTTTTCTGTGTGCAGGCAATTCTTTACCCTGAAGAGGGAACTTTTTTGATGTTACAATTGTTCCCCAGTGTGTACATTGCTTCCCAAGGTTGGATTTATATTTTCTGCCCCTTCAGGCTAACTGTGCTATGCTGTCACCTCCTACCACCGTCAGCTGGCTAGGCCTACTTACACTTACAAGATCTAATGTCATAGCCCCACATGCCATGCTTAGGGGTTGGAAAAGAGACAGTTTGCTCCTACTGCTTTACTAAAGCTGGCCATACACTGGTCGAATGTTAGCAGTGTATGGTCAGCTACAGGCATTATGAGGTCTTTTACAACTAAACAAGGGTACTAAATGATCAGATCTGATGTATGACACTTCAAGATAGCAGAGGAGACACTGAAGAATACAAAGTATGGCAACTTTAAAGTGATTTCCACTCACCTCATAGTTCTAGCCGACCTGTGAAAATGAGACTGTCACAGGTCGGCTCAGTAGACCGGGAGGTGAGCGAACAGATACCGGCGTTCGCTCACCTCTCGATCCTGTCACGGCTCTCTGCCGTGACAGGGGAGGGGCTGGATTCCCCCCTCCCCGCTCCAATCCGCCAGCGCTGACGGACGGAACGGACGGGGGAGGGGGCGGGTACAGCTGGCTCTGCCTCTAGATAGGCAGAGCCAGCTGTCAATCCCGCAGCTGGGTGGATCTCGACATCGATGTCGGGATCCGCTCCGGCTGCGGCGTTTCAGTATACCGCGAGCTGTAGCTTGCGGTATACTGAGCTTAGGGTAACGGGAGGACGCTAGTTTGTGTCCTCCCGTTACCCTAAGGAGAACTATGGGGAAAAGCCCTGACCCCATAGTTCTCCTTTAAATTTCAGGAGGTTGATGTCATCTTTGCATTTCTTTGATTTAATGTGGCAGGTCCAAATTCAAACAGTGTATGGCCCCGTTGGGACCCTCGTTTGACCAACGTTTCTCAAAGAAGCCAGTGAGAATTTTTTTGCCAACCAGGGACTACAGCCAATCAGTTGAAGTAACTGTTTGGGTATTCTGAATACGTAGACCGGCAGGGAATGAATAATTTTTTCTTATTCAGCCTGTGGGAGAACCAGGTGCAATCACTACTGAGGTAACATTGTGCACCCAGGGGCATAACTACAAATCATGGGGCCCCATAGCAAAACTTTGAGCCCCCGGCTAACTCAGGAAGTGTCAACTGTTACAATATGTTCCATTCATCTTAACATGAAGTATGTAATAGGGACAGGCAGTTGATAGCTGTCAGCATAGTAAGTACACTACTAGGGAGCAGTGCTGGGGGTAAAAGTTATAGTAGCACTAATTTTTTATGATTAAAATGAATACTAATCTGGCACACACTTACTCTTCAACCCTAATGCAAATTTCCTTTAAACTCTTGCTTCATTAAATGTATTTTGCATAACCACAAACCCCAGCCCTCTTTTAAAAAAAGGTGAAACTCTGAGATTTGTAACTGCATTAGGCATACAGACCTAAAAACAAACAAAACAAAAAACACACTCTCCTCTTTCATGTCTCCAGCTCCCCATTATCTCCCCCTTCATATCCCCAGCTTTCCGCTCCCGAACCCCACACTCTCCTCTTCCATGTCCCCAGCTTCCCCTCATCTCCCCCTTCACGTCCCCATCTTTCCGCTCCCGGACCCCACACTCCCCTTCATAGTCCCAGCTCCTTATATCTCCCCCTTCGTGTCCGCAGTAGGCCTCTCTTACCAATGCAGCTCTCTATTCGGCAGCGTTCTGTGTGATGAGGGGGGCGGGGATAACCCGCTTCCCACTCATTGGCTGCTGCGCCGGCTGGATCATACTGCGCCCGGAACAAGGTGAGGGGCGCAGCGTGAAGAACAAAGGGCCCAGGACAGGAGGAAGAGGTCCCGGTACTGACATTAGCGGTTACTGGGATATTAAATATCCTGGTAATCAGCGGTTACTAGGGGCCCCTTCCTCATGTCCTAGGCCCCCTTCAAGTGGCGGAACTCCAGGGCCCGGTCGCGGCTGCGACCTCTGCGACCTTGGTAGTTCTGCCATTGCATACAGGGTTCATTTTGGTCTGTAGCAGAAAATCAGAGGGCAATAAATCTACGCTGCTAACATAGATAAGTAAATGCTGCTGCAAAGAGGGGGAATCTGTGATTAGTGAATCCTGATGTCTGACTTCAGCCCTTCTATACTGGAAACCTCACAGTTTAGTATTCCTAATTATACTCCTAATGGGGACCCCTCCTGCCCTAGGCCCCACTCCTAGGATTCCCCTCTCCCCGCTCCGATCTGCCAGCGATGACTGGCGGAACGGAGGGGGGAGGGGGCGGGAACAGCTGGCTCTGCCTCTAGATAGGCAGAGCCAGCTGTCACTCACGCAGCTGGGCGGATCCCGTCATCTACGTCGGGATCCGCTCCGGCGTCTCAGTATACCGCGGGCTGTAGCTTGCGGTATACTGAGCTTAGGGTAATGGGAGGACGCTAGTTTGTGTCCTCCCGTTACCCTAAGGAGAACTATGGGGAAAAGCACTGACCCCATAGTTCTCCTTTAAGAATGTCCACTATACCACCTACACCACACCCCCAATAACGTATAAAAAATAGAAAAGGATGAGGCTTTTAGGGCTTACCACTCCAACAAAAAAAAAGTACACCCTTATATTCATAACTGAAGATGGTATCATTTGTGGTGTTTGTCTTCGAGTCCATTGTCACATAATTGATGCTTGATTTTTATATTGTATTTCAATAACTGTAATTGATTTTACTTGTAGTGGTACGCCTTAAAAGCCCCATCCTTTTCTAGTTTTTTTAGTCCCCATAACAGCTGTGTGGGCTGTTATGGCTATTGTTACACAACCAGTCAGTATTGCAGGGCAGAATTATGGAAGGTGTTCAATGTCAGAGGAGGCACATATGCTTTCTGGTACATTACCTGTGACTAAATCCTCTAGCAGCAAAAGCGAAAGTTACTTCACACAGGAGGATAGATTAAGTAGCTGGACAGGCCAGTGAGTCATCATGTGCTACGAGTAGCTAGACAGGGCTTGTCAAGCATTATGTGCTCTGAGTAGGTGAACAGGGCTGTGAGACATCAGGGGTTATTCACAAAAGGGTGAAGAGTTTGGAGAAGGACGGAGAAGTGAACAATCTAGGACAATATAGTTGATTTGGAAAAATTCTCCAATTCGGCTCACTTTCCATCTCAGTTATGTTGTCCTAGATTGTTCACTTCTCCTGCCTTCTCCACATTCTTCACCCTTTTGTGAATAACCTCCATCATGTGCTATACGTAGGTGGACATTGCTGTGAGACATCATGTGCTGTGAGTAGCTGGACAGGGCTGTGAGACATCATGTGGTATAAGTAGGTAGACATTGCTGCGAGTCATCATGTGCTATAAGTAGGTGGACAGGGCTGTAAGTCATCATGTGCTGTGAGTAGCTGGACAGGGCTGTAAGACATCATGTGCTATAAGTAGGTAGACATTGCTGTAAGACATCATGTGCTATAAGTAGGTGGACATTGCTGTGAGTCATCATGTGCTGTGAGTAGCTGGACAGGGCTGTGAACCATCATATGCTGCTAATAGCTGGTTGGGATGATCACTTGGATCAGGGCTCTGCACCGTGTGCACTTATAGAAATCACTGGCATAAGATCTTATGATATAAATTATAGGATAGGATAGAATGCACAATGCACAAAAAACAATGTCAACCAATCAGATTTGAGTTACTTTGGACAGATTTATAAAAGTTGACTTGTTACTGCACTTTACACCATGTTTTTATTGAATCATCCTAACTATGATTAAATATGAACACAAAAATGTATATATGAGTATGCTGGCCTTCAAAAAGAGGAGCAGCCATGCTTATATGGTTATATAAGTATTGCTGTTTACCCGTCTTTCTATTTTTCAGTTATTTTCACAGGGATATGAAGAATGCTAAGCTTGCAGAAATGTAGCCAGGCCAGCTTGTACTACCAGACGGTAACTCCTGTTAAGGTAAACAGCAGGCTTTTGTGAGCACCCCTGTCCATCCACACCTGCAAATATCAGGAATCCCACCCACACATTCTGTAGTGTTCTACAGTAACAGTAAACTAATCACATCTACATATCCTCTATGAGTCACCATCAAGGTCAGAACAGGGGAAGTGGGGGGGAGGCGGTATTGCTCATCACCACAGGTAAATATTAACTAGTTTGTAATGGAGACAGTGTAAAGCAAAGACCCTTATCAGACCTGTTGAATTAAAGTGAGATTTCCGTATGTACTGTGACCTAACTTTCTTATCACATCAAATACTACTGTTAAGACCATCTACAGACAAACCGGTCTCACAGTGTCTGTTTTCTGTATTCGGTACTACCATATGCACCATGACTCGTGCAATTTAAAGATGATTCTTTGGTATTTTATGTGGAAGCAGTGGCAGAGATTTTTAACTTATTGCAAATGCTCAGCATGTGATAAAGAACGCTTTTGTTGAATGCATGATTTTGTTATTGCTCACATATTAACCTATATGTGGCCTGATTATCGCATGCATTGCTTGAATCAGTCACATTTCTGAAAAATATTTCTTCCTTATTTTTTTTCACATGTCCAACTCCTTGATTAGCCACAAACCCCAAATTCATGATCAGCTATTGTTCTGCCTTCCTTTTGTTACCCCCATGGTCTAGAATTGTCTTCAGCTATGCCCCTTCTTCTGCTGAGTCATGATCAGCTGCAGTAAGGCAATGGATGGACGCACTACAGAGTATGGGCAGATGTTTCCCCCAGTTGTTGAAAACACAAAAATGTCCCAGCAGATTTACCAGCTAGCCTGCACAATAACCAAATTACACTTTCTAACAATTTGCGTTAAAAACAGAGGTTTTAGTTGCACACATTTTGCAAAATAGATGGAAGCCACACTGTCTAGTCAAGGCCCCTCTGTGTAGTGTGGTCCTAACTCTAATCTATGAGAGCCTCCCTCTTGGAGCATACATATCAACTGTTAAATTGAGAGCAGGTATGTCTGGAGGTAGCCCATTTCAGGTATACCTGCCCTCAATTTATTCGTTGCTATATATGCAATGGATGTACGAGCCCTAAAAGAGAACTATGGGGTAAGTGTTTTCCCCCATAGTTCTCTTAAAGGAGAACTATGAGGTGAGTGCTTTTAACTCATCCTTATAGTTCTAGCCGACCTGTGACAATGAAACTGTCACAGGCCGGCTCAGTAGATCGGGAAGTGAGCGAACACATACTGGCGTTCGCTCACTTCTCAATCCTGTCATGGCTCTCTGACGTGACAGGGGAGGGACTGGATTCCCCCCTCCCCGCTCCGATCCTCCAGCGCCATTGGTCCAAGCTGTCCAATTAAAAAAGAGAAAAAAACACCACTGAGAACATCGATCTCGATGCCTCACCAGTGACGAGCAAGTGAGGGACAGGGAGGCTCCTCCCTTCTTCCTCCACACATAGCTCAGTTACTGAGTTAGGGGTGAGGCTTCGACTGGAGGGGTGAAGCTTTGGCAGGATGGGTTGAAGCTTCAGCAGGCTGGGGGCAGGGTTGGGGAATGCCTCACCCAGCACAGAAGGCACCACATGTCACTGTTCTCTAACTGTAGTTTTGCTCCAGTATACGAACCGTACACTGTTCCACCTAAAAAAACAACAAAAAAACACACACATACTGTGCAGAGACAACAATGAGGACCCAGCTGGATAGCACTGGCACTGGGTATGTTCCATCTCTGCCAGTCCTGCCACCCTAGGTCATGGCTGTGCAGAAATACAGCTCTGCCCATTTCTCCTCCAAAGGCCCAAACACACACATTACCTGTGCGCCCTTACACTATCCAATGACTGTAGATAGTTTTAGGCTGCAGTATGGTATTTTAACATATATGGACCTTCCAACTCTAAATTTTCACTGATGCATAGAAGATGGACTTAGGAAAAGAACGCAATATTTTAACAATATTAAATTCCTAACTTATCTTCTAAATTAGTCTACATTTCAGCAGGGTTGTTAGTTCTTTATTTACTGTAGTTATATACAATATGCTGCTTAGTGCCCAGAGAACCTAGATGACACGGGTTAAATGACGGTGCTCTCTGTTGCAATATATCACCACGGCTAAACTTGGACACAGGTTCTCTGCATTCCCAACCAATGACATGGCATATTGAAGGCCTGCAAGTTAGGGGTATCAGATGTGCAATATATATTGCTGTGTATTTATTGCACAGCCTTGTCAAAAGCCAGTAACTTAGTTATTTTGGGATAAAGAGTAGACTGGCAGCATGAGTCACAGGAATTCCGGATGTTGTAATACGTTGTGTGTAATTTACTCTCTCCCATGTCTTGTTTCAGTAATCCTGAATAGATTTAGCAGCCGTGTGTAGGTATAAGTAGCCTAAGCTTTATCGGTACAGCCCAGTCATAGCCCATATCAGCAGGTTTATGAAGCCTCTTTCCTGGGAATCACTATCTTACAACCTCCACTCCTCCTGCATATATTCTAGATGCGTAATACTCTTTCTTTCAGTATTAATTACATGGCACTAAAAGCAGTTGTAGAAATTAAAATACAAATCCAACATTTATGGCAGTCTTCATGTGTGCCTGTGTATTCCAATGCACTTATTAACAAATGTATAGGGAATTCAGTTGATAGCATTAATGCTCTTGAACACTGAAGTCCTGTGTTAGCTATGGAGTTTTTATATTTCTTTGCATGTGTGTGTGTGTCTTCTGTCTTCACAACCAATGACACCAATGACATATTTGCCTGGTCTTCTGGTTTTGGTGTCTTCAGGCATCTTAATTGTCCAGTCTGAATTGATATAACTAGTTTGTGTGCCAAAGTCATTTTAAGAATGTACACTGAGCTGTGCATGTATATATATATATACAGTATATATATATATATATATATATATATATATATATATATATATACATACACAGTATATCAACAAAAAATAAATCTTACATATATTTTACAGATTACATATAGATGTACTTTTAAACATATTATGCTAAATATCAAATAGTATAGCGATTTCCACTATATCTAAGGCCCCTTTTCCCATGACACCTTGTGCAGTTGAGCACCCTTTGTTTGCACCCAGATTGTTTTCTGTTTTTGACTTGCTGGAACGAGAGTACCATGCTGGATGGTTGGATTTCCAACATCTGTCTGATCATTCCTCATGGTAGTCACTGAGTGTTTTAGGTCGGGCACTCTATGCACATGAAATTTTTACTTTTTTGCTACAGATGCCTCTGCTTCAACTTTCAATGCTTTCTTCTGCCCCTAAGGGTACGGTATCACATCTTTGACCTGCTGAATGTTTACTCTGACATTGCTTACCTTGTTGCCCTGGGACACTGCCACCCATTGCAGGTTCTGGCTACAACACACCTGCATGGACTATATATACTGGTAAGTATACACTCATGTGTTATATTATACAGTACTTACCCATGCATATATCCAGTGCAGGTGTATACATGTGGAACATCATAATGTCCATTATACATGGGAAGAAACTGTTGTGAAATATAGACAATTGTGCAGTACTTGCACCATACGTGGAGCATAAACCTTTGTATTTAGACATCTGTGCTGCAAGAGATACATTTCATAAAGTTTCATCTGATTTTTTGCACTTATGAAGCAGAGATAATATTGACCTGACCCAATACTGCTTCATTGCAAATAATGTGGAATTATCCAATATGGACCTGGCAGTGGATGTGTATACTGGGTGAACCAAAGATTATTCAGGGACATTTACTAAAAGAAAAAAGATTTTGATCACCTGAAAAATAAAAAATTCTAATAATAAATAAATAGTAATAATAAATACAATCTAATTTTACTTAATGGGAGAAGTTGGATGGATTGGAGGAATTATTTCAATAGGTTGGGTATTTATTATTCTTATTATCCTTCATTTAGAAAATGGCAACATTATATTATTTACATTAGAAAAGGATGTGAATTTCAAGTCCAAAGAAAAAAAGAAAAAAAAAAAAACGACAGAAGAATTAAGCGTTTACAATCCAAGAGGAGTGGGAACACTAGAAACAAAAGTTTAGGATAGCAGTGGATGGAGGGCCAGGAACTTGGTAAGCAATGGTTTAGGTAGAGGGGGAAAAAGGGTATGGAATTTTGTAGAACTGGTTTTGAGTGACAGTTTAAATGTGACAAAGCTGCAAGAGAGACATATATTGAATGAGCACGCATGTCAATGGACTAAACAGATAGCCCCTAAAACAATTATTTCTAAGGAACAATAGGTATAACAAGCAAAATAAAACCTGACCAATAGATTTCACACCTGACATCTATCAGTGGGGTGTGTCAGCTGTAGACTGAGTGTCCAAATATAACATGGCTATGAAGTAATTATTGATCATTAAATTTCAATGACCACAAATGCTGTAGGGTGGTACTTGGAGTTTTACCTCACTAATTGTCTGAGGGAGATGATTTCCCAGCTTAAAGCAAAACTTGATATGTAACGTTGGCTGTTGCAAGAGTGTTGGCTTTTTAGCAGAGATTGCTTTACCAAATGCCTAGGCTTTTTGCTAATTTGAGCAGCAGTGGAAGGAGACTGGATTTTTCTTAAGGTGCCCATACACTGGTCGAATTTTGCACGGTTTTTAATGTAGTGGCTGAAATTCACACAGTGTGTGGTGCTGTCGGCTCCATTTCAGTCGGCATTCCTCGATCAGCTGATCAAAGGAGCCTGCTGGAAAGTTTTTGAGCACTCAGAGCTGGTAGCCAATGAGCTGCTGGCTCTGATTGGGTATTCTGACAGGTGCTGGCGGTACTTGTCAGAATACAATGTAAACAGGGGTATTCCTTGATCGACACGCTGTTTGTGTTGATGGAGGAATTGGGTCAATTTTTTTTCGTTTAGCCTGCAGGTTGAACAAAAAAAATGTATAAGTACATGTATCGATTGGACACGTATTTCATCCCTTCTTTTTGAATTATCTTCTTTTATTGGCTAGAGTTAAAAGCTCCATGAAAGAGCACACCCATGAAACATCATACCAAGTGACATACAGTAAAGGCACTACTTCTGGGAAATGTAGGGGTCCTGGACTGGTTGGATGGCAGCCTTGGCTATAACAGGTAAAAACTGGTTCCCTTTATGTTTTTCACACCATGTCAATATTCTACTTGTACAACAAAGGGGAATCTTTGAGACCTCCTCACACATTCTTTGTGCTTCAATAATTTCACTTGAAAGACTAATCTCCCTTCTGTACATTGGATGTACATAACTTGAAAAAGAAATCCTCAACCTCCACCCCTCCAAAGCTCCCCACCTGAAGAATTTGCAAGCTCATCTAATCTTTCAGGCATACATCAAACGAATGACACAGATTTCCATTCTCACTGTGCTGAAAATGGCAACTAATGGGAGACCATTTTTTTTAATCAGGTTTCATCCAATTAAAGGACTTGTTACCATTAGACCTTTTTGAAAACGGGATGTCAGTTTTGTCTGCTTTTCATCGCACTTTCATCCACTTCAGTTTTGTTTCTTACTCATACGCATTTCTTGATTTGAAATGTTTTCTGTTCTTGCTATTTAAAAAAGGTATTTTTGTTTGAACACATTTATTCATTATGTATTAACTTATTTGGGTTTTCAAGCTTTCTTATTTGGGTTTTCAAGTTAACCACTTCAGGACCGTCAAGTTACACCTTCTCCCTGTCCAGGTAATTTTTCAGTTTACATTGCTGTGATTCTTTGACTGACAATTATTCAATCACGCAACACTGTACCCAAAGGAGTTTTAAGACCAAAAAAATGTCAATTCTAAAAAAAAGATTGAAAAAAACAAAACAAACACCTGTTTCCCTTATTTTCTGTTATATAACTTATCAAATAAATAATCTTTCTTTATACAATTAGGCTAACACATATTCTGCTACATAATTTGGTAAAAGAACATCTCCAAATAAGTGTATATATTGTTACGCATTCTTTTTTATTGCAATATACAATCATTTTATATATTGGTATTTATATGGTGCTGACAATGTTATGCAGCACTTACACATGCACATCAGTCCCTGCCCTTAAGGAGCTTACAATCCAAGGTCCCTATCTCACATGCAAACAGGGCTGATTTAGACAGAAGCTATTTTATCTACCAGCATGTCTTTGGGGGTGGGGTGTGGGAGTAAACCAGAGTAACCAGAGGAAACCCATGAACCGGGACCCCAGTGCTAACCACTAAGCCATTGTACTGCCCATTTATGCAGATACAGAAATAGAAAAAAGGGGGGCACATAACCAAACAAGGAAAACACAAACCTTATGTAAACATGGAGAGTATACGATTCCTTTATTACAAAACAACAGCATCAAGTAGAAAACAAACTTAAAATTCAGACACAACTATGTGTACATCCTTATCTTGTCCTAATACCTAGTATCCAATCTTGGCTCACTCAGAGCATCACCAAAGACCCAAGGCTAAAATACCAAAAAGATCTAAAACCACTAGACCACTGATAAACATCAAATTAGTAAGACAAGGCCCCAAGTCTATTGGATACACAAGTAAAATTGGTAGCCCCATAATGCAATGGTATCTGAAAAATAACGAAAAGAGGAACTGCAAAGGACCGAGAAAAGAGAAATAAGGGTATATTTTTTAGACTGTGTAAACATAGAATTTAATAACTATGGTATTTGCAGTATATTGGAAATGTATCAACCCTTGTGTTCTAACAACCCTAGTGTTTCTTGAGGCCCTAAAAGACAGTATAAACACCCCCAAAATGATTCATTTTTGGAAAGTAAATACCTCAAGATATTTAGTGAGTGGTATGAGAATTTTGAAGAGCATTCTATAGAAAATAGAGAGAGCAAATACAATCATTTATTTTCACAAAGTTGCCATTTTAACCAGTTATTTCTCACACACAGCATGGGCATACTTACAATTACACCCCAAAGCACATTTTCCTGCTCCTCCTGAGTATGAGGACACCACATATTTGAGCCTTTTTTGCTGTCTAGCCACATAGTAGGGCCCAAAATCCAAGGAGCATATTCAGGCTTTCAAGAGCCATAAATGACACATCTGATTTCCTGACCACCTATTGCATTTTTAGAGGCTCTGAAGTGAAGGACAGTTAAAACATCTGCAAAATTACCACATTTTGGAAAACAGACATACCAGGGTATTGGCTGGCACTGGTGGTGAACAGGCACTGTACTGGTTGGCACTGATAGTTTACAGGCACTGTAGTGGTGGCACCGGTAGCATTGAGGCACTTGGTACTGGCTGGAACTGGTAGTTATCAGGGTGGCACTGGCTGGCACTGGTAGTAATCAGGTACAGTACTGGCTGGCACTGGTAGTAGCCTGTACTCAAGCACTGTATTGGCTGGCATGGTAGTAATTATCCACTGTACTGGCTTATAATATTAAGGCAATTGGTACTGGCTAGCACTAGTGGTGATCAGGGTGATACTAGCTGCCACTGGCAGTAATCAGGCACTATACTGGTGGGCACTAGTACTGTCTTGTAATCAGGTACTGCTGGCACACAATGTAACCACAGTCTCCTTTAACTTTATATGGCTCTTTGTGTGTGAGAGGAAAGCGTGAGCTGGGCTACCAACTGCAGCCATTGTTTACATTTGTGAAAGATATAATTGGATACAGTGATCATGTGGTACCTCTGTCATTGGTGCTGTACCTTTTTTCTGCTAATTTGCTGTATCCATTCACAGTACCATCACAATTACTAAGCCCATGTGCTTGCTTTGGGGGTGCACACAAGCACAATAAGATAAAGATGTTTAAAAATGCCCGCTTGACAGGACAAGTACGCCATCCACCCTTGAATTACAATGGGCAGATAGCAAGTGGTAAAGTATATTCAATAAAAAAGCTGTAGCTTTAGATAGAATAGTGAAAGGTTAAACCCCAAGTCAGGTTGTTTCTGCCATCTGTGACCTATTGGTGAGATTTTGCTTCACTTCCTGTCCTTTAGACATCATAGAAAGCATTTAGAAATGTCTCCAAAGTGAGGGAAATCCTCTGTTAAGGTGCCCATACACCTTACAATTATCTACAGATTTTCTGTGGTCAGGTGGAAAAAGTGCAACAGATTGGCCCAGGTGAAGATTACTCCATCCACACAGTTTAGCGTAGATGGAGGAATCTGTTGCACCTTTTCCATCTGACCACAGAAAATCTACATATAATTGTAAGGCGTATGGCCAGCTTTAGACAGTAATCACTGCAAGAAGTATCCTTGGTGGGTGATTTCCTTTCTACTCCTGTTCTGCATACTCAAATGCAAAATGTTGAGCTTTTCCCTCACTTTCAGTTCCAGTGACAATGGATACTAGGCCAAACAGAGACAGCAAATCTCGCCAGTGGGGGCACAGATAGCACTAAAAACTTCTAACACTTCCCCTCTATATCTGAAACAAAAAAAACTTTTGGTATAAAGCTGAGCTCTGGGCACAAAAACATTCACCTAAATGTATTCCTCAATAGCCAAGCAGAGAGGTAAGAGTGCCATAATATGCTGTACATAGTTGTACATTATAGGATAAACACACCCATCACACAGCTTTCAGTGCTTTTTTACTTGAGAATTTGTGTTTTCTTTTGGTCAGTTTGTGTGGCAGTTTTGATGGATGCGGAATGCAGTGTTTACAGTTTGAATTGATTCTATTGGTACAGTGTTCAGTTATGATATATGTTGCTTTAGCTGGTGCTGCATTGCCATGGTTTTATCTGCCCAAAAAAGACATTTTGAATGCACTTGACACACACCACAGACTCATCTCAAACCAGCCTTCCAATCATCTGCATTTTATTTGTATCTGACAAAAAACCATTTGCATACCCCGGGTGGCTACACAGGGTACGATGGTTGCAAGTGATGTGACAGATGCAAGCACTGTATGCAATGAGCAGAAGACCTTTAGGTCACTTTGGGGGGTTTACTGGGGTAACTGTTTTGCAGTGACAGCTGTCAGAAATGCTTGGCAATGCACACTAAAAATGTCCAACATCTTGGAAAATTCCTGTTCAAACAGACACCAATAATTTCCTTTTTAATGGGGAACAATGTGTTTACTGTACATTTGACGCATCCACCCAATGGCTGAGTCAACAACAAAATTGTGGAGGACATTGGCTCTCCTCCAGTGCCAAAGAGGATAGGTGTGTCACTGACCAGCGTTCGTGGTGACACATCTTCCTGTCTATGGCTGGCCCTAATGGACAAATGCAATTAACTCTTTTGTGTCTGCAGTAGTTTATGTTATCACCCAGGGCTTTTGATTTCTACACTTGTTGATTTAATTTAATAAATGCTGTCTATGCCAGAAGCACATCCTTTGGTCGGTAACATGATACATGCAATTAAGGTGCTCACAGACAAAGGAAGGCAGTCAGTCATGCTGAAATAATACAACCATCCTCTGGCAGCTGCGGGGAGACGGCTCAGCTATATGGGAGGGGAAGAAGATAAGCCTATTTTGCCTAAAAACAGTCTTTTTAGCAACACAACAAACTAAAACAAAGTCCATTATCTTGATGCTATTAGTGTGATGTAGAGAAGACTATTTGTTGTCCATTTGTGTGCCTCGCACACAATAACCTCTCAAAATAGCCTCTCTTGTTTTGACTGTTTTGATGAAGGATATTCATTGAATGATTTTTGATTATTCATCGGATCTTCACAATTCTTCCCAGAAATCATCTGGGATACTGGTCCAGATTCCACATAGAAACAACACAGGTTTGACAAATACTTGGGATGAGTTATCACAAGCATGTTGTCAGTGTGACATTTCACAGATAATAAGTCATCTGGTGACATGGCAAATCTGAGGCCTGAGCTACATATCACCATGTTACAAACAGATATGGAGTGAGAGCGTCATATATTACAAGCTAATGCGGTATGCAGTGATGGCACTGCTGGAAAGTTTGGACTCACATTCTCTGACAGTAAATGTCAGTTAAATCCGACATCAATAAACTCATCTCTGCAGTAATGATGAATTCAACTGTCATGTAAAATAATGGCATGTGGAAGGAATCTGAAGCAGATCCTATGGAAGACAGATTTTATGGGAAACTTTTATAAACTGGATGAATTCCAGAGGAAATTTAGCAGTAAAATATGGAGGGCATGGCAAAACATAAAGTAGTTATTTTGTTTATTTATTTATTTTCATTTTTTAACTAGGCCCTATAGACATTAGATGGTGGGAGGGAGTGTGAAACTGCTCACATTCTTCTGGCAATTCCAGCCTAAAGTCAGTGGTAGACTTTAGAGGGTGTTTGAATGTGCAGATACTATCTGACCCTTCTTTGTTGGCTGGAAACTCCATAAACATGCACTATTGGCTCAGCTGGGCATTCATGTTTATGTAGAGGAGGAAGGGGAGCTGCTGCCACAAACATCTAGAAATAGTTTATCAAGAGTTAAACAATAGCAATTGTTCCAGCAGGATCAATCACTGTTTTTCCAGAGATCTGTCCACCAGGGGGGTCTTGCAGCATCTTCTAGTACCAGGAATATCAGATTGTTGCCTGATCAGGTGATTGCCATTTCATGTCTAAAGGTGCCCATACACTGCTCGATTCTCGTACGAGAATTGCGGGAAATCCTGCGATCGTACGAGAATCGAGCAGTGTGAACGAAGACGTGCGACCGTTTCTACTGTACGGTCGCACGTCTTTTGTCTAAGGAGCACGCTAGAAAACCAGCCGAAAATCGTACGATTTTCGGCTGGTTTGAACGGTGCTCGGGAGACAAATGCCGAACGGGCCGGTGTGCGCACGCGCACACTGCCCGTTCAGCATTGCAGTCATCGAGAGTACGATCTGCCTGTCCAAGATGGGCAGATCGTACGTTTTTTTAATCACTTTACAACCATCGCAAGACTAAGGTCTTGCGATGGTTGTAAAGTGTATGGCCACCTTCAGAGCACTTTTAGTTATTTTGGACTTTTAAACTCATTTTTAAAGAGAGAGCTTGTTTTTTTTAGGCAATCAATTGAATATGCAGAAAAGTGAACATTTCTGGCATAGTCTGGTTAAAACAATTATATTCTGCATTGACTGCATATTGTTTAATAAAAACCTGTACTAAAAGAAATATGTAGCCTGCTGGGCCTGACCTTCAGACAAACTCTAGTTGCCTAGATGTCATCCTGATCCAGTGGTTTTAATACTTTCTGAGTAATTGATCCAGAGACAGTACACAGATCAGGAACTTTGACTTTACTTGATGCATGCTTCTTCACGATCAGTCATTAAAAAACACTCACAGTGAAGTTTTCCAACATGTAGTATAATCTATGTTATAACTAGCACCTGCAACCACTGGAACCATTCACTCTCACCCTTAGGAGCAGAAACCAAAAAAACCTGATCGTAGCAAACAGTGTTTGACATTAAGATAATCAGATTACCAGGTTTATCAGGTTTATTACCACCTAACCTTTTGTCTGAGCTAAACAATGGCCATTGATTCACAAATTAAAAAACTCAAACATGGCTTGAAATGCATCATTTGTGCAAAAGTAAACTTATTTTGCATCTCTTTGCACAGTGTCTTTAAACAATCCAGAGTTTTAGAATGCAAATGGCCTGGGACCCACTTATGTTATTACTGGCTACTCTCTACAGAAACTCTATTCTTGTAGTTACACCTAGAATCAAATCAGAAACTGAGCTCTAGGTCACCACGACCTGAATGCATTTCCTGTGGCAGCATATCTCCTGGCATGAACCTCACTATTGTTCATTACTATCTTTTGCCCCAGCTAGTGTTTTTATTGACAGTTACCTGTACCCCCCTCGACCCCTTATTGTGACACTTTTATACAGCTGTGATTGCACATAGTGTTACTTTTACAAATGCTAATGTAATCTCCATTATTACAAGCACAGGTGTAGTCACAAGTGAAGAAGCACCTTGTACAAAATGAGGACAACAACACAGCTGTCAAACCAAATGGGAGTCACGTGGAAATGTCACTGAACAGCAGCTGTACAGGAAGGAGAATGGAACAATAAACACTTACCTTTGGACAGTGCCTCTTTAAGTGTACTGATAAAGATGACAATTTAGGAAAGCGGTATCACAGCGCTATCACAACAACTTCTGTCTCTCTTCATGGGACTGTTCTTTGAAGGTCTTGCACTATGCAACAAACTAATCAATATGTTAATGTCTATGCTTTTCCCTAGGTGTATCTTATAGTGGTAAGTGGATGCAGCAGTTATTATTACAGACAACAATGATTCGCTATGTTTGACACCCAAATTCAGCGGTGGACAAAGTCACTGGTGGGCCCAGAGCAAGAACAATTTTGAACCCCTCATTCAACTATTACCCATGTACAAACACCTATTCTCTAAAATGAGCAGTGTTTAGGTCTATGTGACATTGGCAGGGAGTCCTAGCACCTACCTGATCCACCTCTATTATAAATGGGTCCCTAACTTCTAGATGGCCAAGCTTCAGTATCTTGCTAGTCGGCCCCGCTGGCTCTCTAAATACCTGAACAATCTGATTGGATGCACGCATTGTTCAAGTATTTTGAGAGCCAGTGGGGCCGACTAGCAAGACACTGAAGCTTGGCCCAGCGGGAGATTCCTCCATCCACACAATTTGGCTGGAGGAATCTGTTGCACCTTTTTCCATCTGACCAATGAAAATCTGCAGATAATCTAAAGATGTATGGCCAGCTTCAGAAGAAGCCATTAGACACAGGAAACTTCATGCATTTCAAGATTTTTATTGAGGACCAGGCCTGGTTTCATCAGGTAACTCCCCCTTTAATGTAGGAAGTAATTCCATCTACTGCCAGCCTCACTAAAGAGTTCATTACATTAATGACCATTCATGGTATATCCAAAGCATATCATATCCTGATTTCTTTCCCTTTTAACCTGTTAATGTGAAAAAATGTAAAATAGACTTGAAAATCAAGTTGCAATAAAAACAGTCACAATCAGTGATGGGTTAACAAAGAGCCGAGACAGCAGCACATTATGTAGGTGTAATCCCTATGCTTTATCAACTGACAGCAATGCACTTAATGGCTTTCAAATATGTGGCTCTGCACTGTTGTGTGGTGTACAATGTATTACACTGTCAGTGTACTGTAACAACCCATCCCGTTCATTCAACTCCCTCTACATACCTCAAATAAAAGTTTATTGTTTGTGCCAGAATGGCTGAGCTTTAGCTTAATTTTTTTTCTTAAAAGTCAGCAACATTGTAGAATTTTACTTACTCGTGAACTTTATATAGGTGAGCTACTTTCACAGAGCGGAGTATTAATATAATGTTGGCCAGCAACGTGTAACATGAATTTGTGGGGGCTGATAAATTGAAAACCATAGCAATGTTCTTCTACTTTCAGATAGTATTTTTAGTAGTGCTCATGCTTGATTGCATTAGTCTTTGTAGACAAAGACCACCAGAGTACTAAACAGGTGGATAGTACAGATCTAAATATAGCTGTATATTGATAGATCTTTTCTAAAAGAAGCCAATATGTACTGCTGGTATCTAAAATCTCCACATAGTATAGAACACTGTGCAGTAATTTGGGATCATACTTTGAGTAAACATGCTTTGAGTTCCTAAGATCCACTTATCAAGTCTGATTAAGATTGGCGTTACACATTTGCATCTGTGTTTTCCTCTGTTTTTTATTGCTTTGGGCAGGTGCATTGCCATGTAGTGACATTGCCTGCCATTCCCATAAAAACCCACATAATGTACACTAGCGGATCAAAAAGCAGATATGACTTTTCAAAACAAATCCCATGTACACTCTGAAAAGAATCAGCACCATTAAAAACAATAGCAAACCTACGAACATGCCTTAGTGTGCGTTAAAACGTATAGGTGTGAATGGGCCCTTTTCTTTTACTTTGCACTAGATCAGCAATCTAATGGTAGGGCAGCTGAGATTATTAGTGAAGCAAGTACACAGTTGCAGTATTACCTGTGCAGCAAAACTCTTCAAAGCTTCCTCAAGCAGCAAGTGAAATCCATCCATGAATAATATTGTCCGGGATAGTCAGAATGTCCACTCGAAGTACCTTAACTTAAGTTTTAGCAATTCTCTGTAGACACATTCAGGTACCTGTCATATGCTTCTCCATGATATAATAGTCGTCTTTCTCTTCTTTGAGGATAGCGGCAGCAGCCAAACTTTAAACAATATGTGTACTGGTACAGCTGGGTAAAAAAAATCATAGATACATACATGTAAGGACTATTTTCCTATGGCTTGGTCAATCATCTGGACCTTGGCTGACAACATTAGTAACAAATTAGCAATAACAAAATTACAGATTGTCATATAATGGTCACATCCGATGCATTGTGGCAAGTTATTTCTATTGACTGGGGTTCAAAAAAAGACTATGGCTATAGACATGAAAAAGGGGTCAGGGGTTTGCAAACAACCAGAAACCTTATCCAGTAAAAAGGGTATGATATGAATCCTTTGCAATTTCCACTGTGGCATATAGATGGTCCCCATAGCTGTGATGGTCTGGAAATATCAGAAGGAGCCTTCTTTCTGGTTACAGCAGTTATATTCCATCAGTTTTACTAAATTAGGTGTAAAAGCTAATCTTCTTCATAAGTAGGTTACCAAAATGTCAAATCTGAAAACCCTTTGTGACCTAATTGTTGTCACAACAATAATCCCAAACACTTTTATATGGAGCTGCAAACTTAGTCACCCATCTCATGGACAATTTAAAACAACTGCCCCCAAGTCTACATTTTCTAAGCAGTCCCTGGTGGTGACAATATGTGGTAGCTTTATGGTTACAGGTATCTTGTATAAACCAACAGGGCTATTCACTAAAGGGTGAAGAGTTTGCAGAAGAAAATCTAGAACAACATAGCTAAACTGGAAAGTGAGCTGAATTGGAGAATTTTTCCAGATCAGCTATTTTGGGCAAGATTGTTCACTTCTCCTGTTTTCTCCAGACTCTTCACCATTTAGTGAATAGTCCTGCAAATGTTTTCTACATATGATTCAAATAATAGCTTTCATTACGGGTAGACTTTAGATAGCTATCATTCCACAACCCTATCCCAATCTGAAATATTAATAATCTAGAACCTTGGTTCTCAACTGGTGGGTCGGGACCCAAAAGTGGGTCGCAACCCCGTGTTCAGTGGATCACCGCGTGCCTTCCACTTTTCTAGGTGAGAGGCTCCTCTGCCTCACCCTAGCACAGCACTGTCAGTTCTCGCGCCAAGCAGCCATTCAAAATATGCTGCCCAGTGCCAAGTGTCAGCTTGAGGTGGGGTGGGCTGGGAGTAAAGCCGCAAAGAAGCTCCATACATACGTGCAATGTTTACTGCTCCCTCGTGTGCCCTCTAGAGGTTCCTGGACCGGAGTGACGTCACATTATGGCTCCCGGCACCACTACAGGGCATACAAGGGAGCTGTACCAGCAATGCATTGCACATATGGATGGAGCTCTGTCACAGCACAGCAGCCCACACTGGACCCCAGGCTGAGGATCTACTCCAGTTTTTGTAAGATAGGGAGACTGGGTGGATCTCAATCATAATTTTTTTTGGAGTGTGTATGTGTGTGTGAGAATGTCTGTGAGATTGTGTCTGTGGTTGTGTGTGTCTGTCAGTGTTTTTGAGGGCCCGTTCGCACTATTACAGTGCGTTAATCACATAGTACTGTGCATTCAACGCAGTGTACCAGGCAATAATCGCACCTACCGTGCATTCTGGTGCAGGAGGTGCGTTGCATTGCCGTTCGTTTGAATGGCACCCTAAATGCACCTCCCACCTACAGTTTGATCTCCCGCACGGTACCGCAATGCCGTGCGTTCCAGTGCGCTGCGACTTGGGTCACAACTTAATGACCTAGGACAAATGTGGGTCCTGAGGTTACACAGGTTGAGAATCACTGATCTAGAACAGGTACTGGGCAGAATCTATGGATTGATTATCTTCAATCAATATACTTGGCACCACCATATAGTCATTCTTGATTACCAATACAGAGATGAATGGTTCTTTATCCATTATGATACCCACACATCAAACAGTCTTTCACTATCTGTTATATCTGAACTTTAGCAAGTGTATGCCATAACTACTGTATAACCTTGGAAAGCCAGAAAGGATGGCCATAGACATCCCCTCTCTGTGATATCTACACAAGAACAACACCAAGCAAGAGATATCTGCCCATCTACATACAAGGGTCAAGATTTGCTATGATCCTTGCTCAACTCCAACAGCAGCACACATGCAGAACAAATAATGCATCATACGTCAGTGTGGATTATTATAGGATAGGGACTCCCTGAAATGCAAAATGCTTTTTCCAACTGGATTAAGAATGGTAAATACGGATATATGACAGTGAATACAAGTTGTCCTAAAGAACATGTGGGCAAATCCAACAGGTGAAAGGGCTTTAAAAAACACAGTGAAACATTTGAGGGGGTCTCATATATGATTAATGGTTCTTTTTGCTGAACTTCTAATTTAAATGTAAATCCAATACTGATACCAAACATGCGGTGAGTCAAATAAGATATCTTCTAATCTTGTAAGATTGGAAAAGCAGCATCAATTTTTATGTTGGATGTCTTGTTTAAAGTTTAGTCAGATGTACCTGACATATGTACATATGTGGGTATTTATCAGATCTCACCACCCTCACTACTTTCTAGAGAAGTGCATATTGTTCTTGGTAAGTGTAGCAAAAGAAGGCTGAAGATCTCTCAACGTTAGATAAGATTAATCATTGTTTTGCTGATGCACAAAAGACTTAACTGGGAATTTGAGTGATTCTTCATAATCACATTGTTCATGCCTCCCATATATGTAGTCTGATTTAAAGTAAATTTGTCATGAGAGAAATATGAGGGCTCCCATCGCTGATCTTCTTCTGAAAATGCTAGTTAACAGGCTGTTGGTGATCTGCAGTGTTCAATCATTTCTGTGTACAGCCTTGAAGCCTCAATTGTTTCTCCAGGTGAGCATGTTCAGTTCTGGCTTGCTGCCATGTCAGGATGGTAGAAACAATATAAAGCTGTATCTATGTGAAGATTTCGTAGTGAGCTGTGGACAGTTGTGAACTTACCTCTATAGCATAAAGTACAATTTTTACATCTAGTTGAGCACACAAGACACTACTACAGCCTATATAAACACAGTAAAACAACTTAGGTCATGAGTATTTACAAAACATATTATCTAATTGCTCTACAGTATCAGACCCGTCACAAAGCTGGAGTGAGCCAGTCACAGTTAACAAATTTGAGGCATCAGATACTTATATCTATGTTATTTTTACAAGAAATGCTGATGTATTTAAATGTTTTTGTTGTTGTTGTAAAACAATGAAAACCCTCCTGCTGGGGCGTGGTGATAAGGCTAGGTATGCCCACTTCATAAACTTCTGATCATCTTACTGAAACCAACTCTGAGTGCCTTACACTAAAGGTACCAATAGACATTATTTCAGTCATATGAAGGGGAGGGGGGGATCAGATGATTCTGGTCTCTCTGTGTTCTGTACATACACCCCTGGCCAAGCAGAATAACAGAGAATAATTCAATTTCACCATACATGGTATACAGCATGGATGGAAGAATCTCCACTGCCAGCTATTGTATTCAGATAGCCACGGCACCCTGCATCTGATAGGTTAAAGTCACTGTTCAGCAGAGAATTTTCTATTTGGCTCAGTCAATTTTTAAACTGACTTTGGTAAAGCCTGGTGGAGTTGATGAGAGCACCCATGGCTTAAATTTTGTCCAATTTAAGCTTTGTATGGCTAGCTTTAGGTAGATTCAAGAATCTTTAAACCATCACTGCTGGGTCAGAAGAAACTCCTACTCTCTAAATGCTTGAGCTCTGTGTCAACTACAGTGTACTATAATTTCCACAGACCTCTGACCTCTGTGCATATTATTAGGATGTCATGCATGAGCACACCAAGAGATGTCAGGAATGAAGACAGGTTTGTTAGACCTAGGGTTGCTAAGTCAACCATTTCCAAGACTCACACAAAATATGCATGCTTCTTAGTGGACACCACAACTTGTGTATAAATGAGCTGGCATCCTACCTTGCTGCTATATCGCTGGGACTAACATATATGTAAATGTATATCATGCGTCTCTTTCTGTGTAGAAACCAATAAACAGCATTAAATATTACCAAGTATATGGGATACTGAAGCCACAGACAGCCAGGCAAAATGACGGCAAATGTCAGACTGGCATCTGTGTACAGCATCCCTACTTTACCTTTATATTACTGTTATATCCTCTTAATTCTACAGACCTGTAATGGATACAGATGTGTAGGAAAGGGGGAGAGAGGGAATTTCTTCCAAAGAGAAAACTGGGGCTACAATGACTATGCACTGATGTGAAAGCACAGTAGTCTTGCACGCTTTCTCAGGGGAATTTGTTAAGTTTGCTCAAATCTTAACTGGGAATGTGTCCAACTAAGACCAAAAGAAAAGTAGCTACAGTATGTCTGCCAGATCCCAGCACCCCACTGTTCATTGCAAAACAACGCAACTGTTTCCCAAGTTAATTAGGGAACTTCTTATTTTTTTATTTGCAGCCATGGAGTCCTGACCTCTGCATTCCTGCAGCCACTCCTCCCTTATTCCACCCACTGAGCCATTTTCATGAACACACTTCATAGAGAGATTAAAAAGTGACATCAGTTCTCCAACTAAAAGGTATTGAGTAGTTATTCTTGTTGAACAATTATACTCTTTACCAAACTAATGAAGCAGATGAGTAATGAAGGTATGCACTAAGCTTCAGCAACCTAGGACAAGAGGGTTTTTACTGCAAATGCCATTGCTTTCATCCCAATGTAAAAATTCTTCTGAGTCAATAGTAGGTTTGTCTCTCTGGTCCTAATAATCAAAATTAAGTCCTACATAAAGAAAAAAACAATAAAATAGACACTGAACAGATGTAGCCAGTAACTTTCCTACATCCGAATGATACTGTTTCTGATATCATTTCTGAGGAACCCTGCGCCTTACTTATTAAATTGTCGGAAGGAAGAATGGCATATGTTGCCTATTGCAACCATTTTGAATTTAAGCACACAATGTATTACATACAAATCTTTATACAGCGCACGCAGCAAGTTCTTCATATGTGTGCAACATGTGGGTCAGGACTGAAAACAGAAGCCTAAAATAATTTTGTTGGTATTGTACACCACCCTTTTAGATTGTAAGCTCTCACGGGCAGGGCCCTCCTTACCATCTTGTCTTGAATTGTATTGTAATGTCTTCCTTATATTGTAAAGCGCTGCGCAAACTGTTGGCGCTATATAAATCCTGTATAATAATATTAAATAATAATACACCGACATATTAACACTGTATTGTTTCAAGACCTCATATCACTGCCACTGATTACTATTGGTAATCCAGCATGGTAACACACCCCTTTACAGAGATTTGATTTATGTGTGTTTGTTGCTTATGGACAGACCTACACTGGAAATCTGGGTGATCTGCATTTTGGTATGTTTGAGAGCTAATATAATGAGCCATTCTGACAGTTTAAAAAGGTGCTAATTTTTTATATGACATGCCCTTGTCTTTACTTCCTGCCAATGTACCACCTGTCTGTTTTTTTCTGCTTCTCCATATTTAACCTGTCTGGTTCTTCCTTCTTCTCCCTGTGTGACTTGCCTGCTCTTTTCCTCTTTGCCATGCATGACATATCTGATCATTCACTGTTCTTCATGTATGACATCTCTGGTTCTTCCCTCTTCTCTATAGAACCTGTCTGGTTCTTCCCTCTTCTCCATTTTCAGCCTGTAAGGTTCTTCCCTTTTCTCCATGTAAAACCAGTCTGGTTCTTCTCCCTTCTCTATGGACAACATGTATGGTTCTTCCCTCTTCCCTTATACAACCTGTTAGGTTATTCCCTCTTCTCCATATATGTCATGCCTGCTTCTTCCCTCTTCTCCATGTGTGATTTACCTTCTCCTTTTCTCTTCTCCATGTATGACATCTCTGGCCCTTCCCTCTGCTCCATGCACAACCTGTCAGGTTCTTTCCTCCTCTCTATGTACAACATGTCTGATTTTTCCGCTCTACTCCATGTGTGACTTGCTTGGTCACTCACTACTCTCAATGTACAACTTGTCTGGACCTTCCCTCTTCCCATGCCTGACATGTCTGGTTCTTTCCTCTTCTCTGCGTATGACATGTCTGGTCCTTCCCTCTTCTCTATGTACAAAGTTTCCGGTTCTTCGGTCTTCTTCTTGTATGATTTGTCTTGTCCTTCCCTTTTCTCCATGTACCAGTTGTCTGGTCCTTCACTTTTTCACACATACCACTAATCTTGTCCTTCTCTCTTCTCCATCAGGTATATATCATGAGAAACATTGCTGGGTTCTACTGATACAGAAGACATCTACTCTAAATATGGCTAACCTAAGTCCCAGTGTTCTTGAGCATTCAAGGAAAGTGCCATTACATGTAAAGTACATTATTGTGTTACAGATACTGAAACGCTTCAGTGTTGGTCACATAACTGGCTTCTGGAGGAAGCCCCAGTTCCACATTTGTCACAACTTCTGTTACTGTTTATTGTGTAATGGAGCAGCACTATAAAAATACTGTAACTGCCGTATAGTACATACAGCTGAGCTTTCCCATTTACTGTATTTACGTTTTGCAACAGTTGATTTTCATTGTTCAAAGTAAGTAGATACTACTAGAAAACTACAGAGTATAATAATTAGAAAGGGAGAAGGGTGTAGAGAAATAAAATCCAGATTACTCAGCGGTAGAACAAATTTCCGTCCTTGTGAATACGAGGCATAGTAAACAGGTGCTGCACTGCCTGTCTGACAGGTGTAGTCCCTGCTGCAGGGCAGGTATGTGATACGTGTGCCGGCGGTCACACCCTTCACCACCCATCAATCCCTACACCTTCCGCACTTAGCCTCAGAATACAAAGTTTTACTGATAAACTGCTCTCTGCAGGCTATTTGCCTATAACAACACATTCTTTCGTCTAATTATATTGACATCTATTTAATTCTGTGCAAGAGAAGATAAAGCCACTTCACAAAAATGAATACTATTTTTTATTATCATTGATATCACAATAGCAACTGTGCTGTCACTTTCCAGACAAGCATTGTTATACTGTATATAGAATTCCTACAAACAAACTGATTAAGGATATTTTATAGCCACTGTCTCAGGAGACCCATACAACATGCAGCTATAGAATGCAGTGAAGACATTGGTGTCACTTGCCATGACAAATGAATGACATTCTGTGTGCAGACAGTGAAATGTTAGTAACTGTTATCAATTCTATCCAGCCTCCTGGAAAGTTTATTTTGATCAAATGTAAAATTATTTCTAAAAGCAGAGACGACTCATATTGGGAGCAACTCACTCTCTGTGCCAGAGTTCTGCTCTAAACAAATCATATGTGTGGAATTTGAGGAAGATACTAGAATGCAGGGCTGGGACAAGGTGGTGGGTAGAAGGGGCAGCTGCTCTGGGTGCAAGGTTATCATGTGGGGGGCCATGCAGAGTGCAGTTGCCACCCTTTGCTGACGCTGAGTGTTGCAGCACTGTGCACTTTCCCATTATTAGGCATTACGAAGCGGCATTGCTGTTCAATGCCTCTTTGATGCAAATCTGCTGGCACCCACTGGGGAGTAAAGTCCTCTACTTTGCCTATCTGGTCATGTGACCCCACTTCCTCTAACATGACCAGGGAGAGGAAGACGTCTTCCTTCCCAGCTGCACCTGTACTGTTAGCAGGTCTGAAGTAAGTGTGTGTGGAAGATGTGCTGCACTTAAGCTTCGGCTTTCAGCACGGTTCAGCCGAGCCGAGGCATATGCGTTCGGCTCGACTGAGCCGCTCGGATGAAGCCCCCCCCCCAAGAGTACAAAAAATAAATAAAAAATAAATAAAAAATAATAAAAAAATGTAAAAAAATAAAAAATCCTGGAGGCAGAGCGCTGGGTGACGTCACACGCCTGTTGAACAGCCCCCTTCCAAGTCCCCTATAGCTTTCCAGCTCCCCGGCCCCATCCAGGATCTCTATAGCTGTCCAGCTCCCCGGCCCATCCAGATCCCCTATAGGTTTCCAGCCCCCTGGCCCCATCCAGATCCACTATAGTTTTCGAACCCCCCAGCCCCATCCAGATCCCCTACAGTTTTTTAGTCTGCTGGCCCCTTCCAGATCCCCTATAGCTTTCCAGCCCCCTGGCCCCATCCAAAGCTTTCAAGCCACGCGGCCCCATCCAGATCCCATAGCGCACTTCACACCCCCTATATTTTTCCTCTCCCTGACACCAACATCAGGGGCAAGAGGAGCAGCTGGGAGTGAATTCTGTTTTGTCTTAATTAAACCTATTTTACAAATTTCTTGTCTTGAAAACACACTGAGGGGAATTTATCAAAACTGGAGTAGACAGAATCTGGAGCAGTTGTCCATGGCAACCAGTCAGCATCTCTCTAAGGTTAGGTGCACACTTGTGTGATCTGTGACCGCGCGGCAAGAGGGCACAAAACTGCGGGATGGCCGCGCGGTTACAGAAACGCACACCCCCGCTGATTGCGCTGGCGGCGCCGTTATTTTCTAATGGCCCTCCAGTCATGCCAGGCAGATTTGAAGATTCCGCCCATGCAATTGCGCAAAATCACGTATAAAAAAAACCCTGCATGTCGCAAAAATAGGTACATGTACCTTTTGTCAGCAATTGCACCGCGGATGTAACCGCATTGATAATCAATGGGGCCTCCTGGCAAACGCCGTGTGCAACAGCACACAAACGTGCGGTCCTGGGACGCACGCTCAAGTGTGCACCTGGCCTCAAACTAGCAATGCACTTTTTGTGTTCAGTCCCATGGGCTAAATTAGAGAAATCAATCAATTTGCTAAAAGTCTACTCACACCATAGCGCAATGCACTGCGACCTAGGTGTGCTGGTGCGTTGTGTTGCCCTTCATTCCGAATGCCACTCCAATGTACTGGTGGGTGTTTGCTGCGCTAGACCACACATTGCCACAACAGTGTTTGTTGTGTTGCTGAGCGGTGAAAAATTTGCACATCAATGCAAGGCACGCAGAATGAATGGCAACACAATGCACCTAGAGCTAGAAGAGGGACATTTAAGATGCATAAGGGACACACAGAGGGCTTTGGTTCCTAGAGAAGGGCAGTTCCTTTAGGGCTTGTTCACACCAAATGCAGACCAGATCGGCATGAGTTTCTGCATACGCAGTGCAGTGTGTTATACCGCGTTTTGTGCCGCGTTTTTTATGCGTTCCGGACCGTTTTTGGTTAAAAAAAAATGTTTTTGTTGTTGTTTAAAATGGGCTTTCAGTGCGTTTTGATGCGTTTGCATGCATTCCAGAGCAGGTAAAATAGGGCTCGCTGCAGTTTTTTTTACATGCTCTGGAACTGAACGCTGCTGTGTGAACTAGAGCCCAAAATACCATTGGAATACGTTGGATGCAGTTTAGACCCGGTCTGTAACTGCTCTGCTCCTGGAACGCGCTTGGTGTGAACAAGCCCTTAAATGAAGGATAGTTGGGTGTGTGCTGCTCACTCTTCTTGTGTGTCTGTTCTGCACTCTGGAGTCCCCCCTCCCACCCTCCTATGTGATCTGCATTGCAAGCTGCTGCGATCTGTATTGCAAGCTGCTGCTATACAAACATAGTATCTATCATTAATAATGACATACAATCTGACATTACAAAGTACCCAGCATGCCATGGCACAATCAACATCGGAACTATGTTATGGCACAAGAACTTTTATCCAAGTCTAACTAACACCCTCACAAGTGAAAGTCTCCACAGGCTGGCACCCCCTCCACTCCTGTTTCCTGGGACCCTCTGACTAACCCCCTGAGTGCCAGGTTCTCCTGCTGCCCGGGCAGGTGCCCCCTCTAGTGTCGGCGTGCGCTGGCAGGTGGTTGGCCCCGCCCTCCCATGGCACAGTCAGCCACTCAGGTGAGGACAGACTGGTGCCCCGCCCTCTGTCGGGCTGATTACATATAAGGGCAGGGTGTAGAAGTCGCCGCAGTCTGTCCTCTGATCTCCGCTCCAGACTGTACAGTGCGCAACCAGAAGCCACCATGTCCATCAAAATGAGCAAAGTTACCTACCGCACCTCCAGCAGCGCCGTGCCCCGCTCCTCCGGCTTCAGCAGCTTCTCGTACAGCGGGGGGCCAGTAGGGGCCAGAGCCAGCACGGGGTCCTTCAGTCTGGGCTCCAGCTATGGAGGGGGTGCCAGGTTCGGCAGCGGGTACAGGACGGCTTATGGTGGGCAGGGGGCAGGTGCGGGCTCTGCCGGGATCACCCATGTCAGCGTCAACCAGAGCCTGTTGGCACCCCTCAATTTGGAGATCGACCCCAACATCCACATAGTGAGGACCCAGGAGAAGGAGCAGATCATGACCCTCAACAACAAGTTCGCTTCCTTCATTGACAAGGTGGGTAGTTGGCACAGGACCCTTTTACTTATGTTTCTGCACACTTTACTTGGCACAGGACCCTCTCACTTTTAGCTCCCTTTACCTGGCACAAGACCCTCTTACTTTCAGCTTCCTTTACATGGCACAGGACCCTCCCACTTTTAGCTCCCTTTACCTGGCACAAGACCCTCTTACTTTCAGCAACCATTAGCTGGCACAAGACCCCCTTACCTTTTTGCATGCTATATCTGGCACAGGACCGTGTTACTTTTATCTTGTTTAACCTGGCACAAGACCCTCTCACTTTTAGCTCCCTTTACCTGGCACAAGACCCCCTTACTTTCAGCAAGCATTACCTTGCACAGGACCCCCTTACTTTCAGCAACCATAACTGGCACAGGACCCTCTTACTTTTAGCTCCCTTTACCTGGCACAGGACCCTCTTACTTTTAGCTCCCTTTCCCTGGCACAGTACCCTCTTACTTTGAGCTCCCATCACATAGGACAGCACCCTCTTACTTTTAGCTCCCTTTACCTGGCACAGGACCCTCTTACTTTCAGCAACCATTACCTGGCACAATACCCTTTTACCTTTAGCACACTATATCTGGCATCAGACCCTCTTTGAGCAACCATTAATTGGCACAATACCCCCTTACTTTCAGTGCCCATTACCTGATACATTTATTTAACCTTGTCCATAGTTACTAGCATTTAAAATCATTTTTCCAGAACCATTTGCTTGTCTGGTGTATCTAAATGTGTCCTCTACAGTTTTGTTTGAAAAAAGAAATCCCAAATGAATGTGATCCTGTATATGTATGTTTGCATACTGCTTTGCAGATACTGATGAAAAAGTTCTGAGAACATTCTAGTTAGGAATTAAGCTAAGAAAAGAGTAAAACCATGCATGTTGTATGACAGTTTGATCTGAATATTAGCTACAGTCAGATCCTGAAAATGTCAGCTGTCCCTGAAAATGAAGAACGTTATGTTAGCAGAGGATCACTGCCTGTTTCTGATGGCTTTTCAACTGATCCTGAAATGTTACTGAATGTTCCTGTGTGTTACTTGCATAGTAGCCATTTTATTAGTAGGGGTCAATAGTCTGCACAGTATTCAAGAGCCTGCAGATTTTTTATAATCTTTTCTAACATTCATAATGATCCTTTGTAACATATTAGGACTGCCACACCCACAGCTGTGACACGGTGCCAAATTCCAGTCTTCTGGTGCCCATCGACCTCCCCAGTAGATATCATTGACTTCTGCCAGGGAGATCTGTCTGTTCTTTATAACATTTACAGCCTTCCTGGTAGATGAAGTGCTAAAATGTAGAAGTCCCTTTAATTACTATTTATAAATATCGACACATTTGTTCTTCATTGATAATTCTATCTATCTATCTATCTATCTATCTATCTTTCTGTCTATCTTTCTGTCGGTTTTATGGTCACATTCTTTTCCCAATATTGATTCCATTTCACACGCTGGGCAGAAGCAACAGCTGCACAGCCGCCTCAACCTGTTTGAGAGCTGACATTGTACTGTCCAGATGAAGCTTTTTTCTTTTAATAGTTTGTGGTTAAAGTTCGCCTTCTGCCAGAAAATCCAGCAACACCTCATAACGACGTGTCATAAATGACACCAAGAACTGGATTATTATTATTTAATGGCACTGCTAATATAAGCTGCTACTTCGCTTAAAGTGATATTCCTATTCTGAAGAGAAGTGTAAATCTGTATCTGAGTTTGCTGCATTTACCTGAAGCATTTCATATTTTTTAAGCATATGCAGCCACTAGGTGCAAGTATAGAAAAAAACAAGTTAATTTCTTTGTATAAGAGCCTGAGGATAATCAGCAATACCAACGTAGAAACAAGAGAACGGAACACAAACAGTATAAAGTTTGACTTATTCAGAAGTGATAAGTGAAGCAAGCATTCAGATAATTCAACTGTAATAGATCACTATAATATTAAACCCAGCTGTTTCCAGTTGTGGTATTTTGTGTTGATTAGATAGTCTTTAATTCAAAAGACGATAATACAGCAGTTTTACCCATGTTTGGTATATGACTGTTGCACATTTAACTGTTAAAAGATATCCAGTACACAGACAGGCCAGAGAGCCAGAAATGCTCTGTAAGGCCCCTTTCGCATGGGTGGTGGCTGACCCAATCAGCAGGAAATCTGTGAATGGATCCCCTGCTGAATCAAAGCAGAACGGCACAGATATCACTTTTGTTACATCTCTGTCTGTTCAGTTTTTTTTCACCATCCTGCAAACTGAGCTTTACAAACACGTTGGGTCTGTGGACAGGCAGATGTAAATGGATGTGTGTCCATTTGCATGCTTTTGCCTCCAATCCATCGTGTTTAGGTCTGATGGACTCAGAGGTCATCGGATGTAAAAGGACACCTGCCTACAGACTAACATTGAGCTTTCGATCAGATCCGAAATACCTGACAGGTGGATATGATCAGAACAGCATGGTGAAAGGGACCTAAATCAGGGGTGGACAAACCAATATGGCATTCCGGAGCCAGTCTGTCCAATCCAGGAACCAGCAAGATTTATTTAAAACAAGCTCTGTTGATAACTAGAGAAACCCTCATACTGTAAGTTAGACGTCAGCTGTAATTTTGAAGGAGCATTGGCTACCTGGTTCCTGGGATTTGTCCTGGTCTTAATTATGTAATATAAATTGTATAAAAATAGTATACTGTATATAAGCAATAATCCATCAACTTCAATTTTATACAACATAAAGGATGCCTTACTAGTAAAATGGGATCTGCTTTTGCCAGGCTGTGTTTGAAGGTGTATACTCTGGGCTATCATCCTGATCCAGGTTTATTTCGCTTGTGTATTCTGAGCTAGTAAAATAGTACTCAAGATGAAAGCTGTGAAGAGTTTAGAAGCAAGTCGGTCTTGGCAGAGCAGAGGTCTAATAAAGAAGCATATACTAACTAGATGGCCATTGGCTGTCTTCATGGATCTGGGAATAAAATGTTGCAGTAGCTGTCTAGGTCAGGGAAAAAAAAGGATTTGCAAGTAAAGAACCTAGTTCATGTCTACCGCGTGGAACCAAAAACCATGTGTGGGAGCTATAGATAGTAACTGTAGGAACGCCATATTCTACAGCAGTTTTTCCAAACATACCCTCAGGTTCTACCAACAGTGTGTGCTTGCAATATCCACAGCAAAATGGCATTGCTAAGACACGAGTTACTCCACCTGTTCATATAAAACATGCGTGAGTTTAGGAGGCAATGTCCTACAGTACATAGTCATAGCAGATGAAAAGTCAATATAACACTATGGATAATATTCTACGTTTTCTCAATGAAGCTTTTTGCCTTAGTGCATTGTACTTTATAACAATGTTACAACTTTTCAGCAGAACCTTTCTGTGTCGAAGAAGTATATTGTTACTCCTGGAACATGTGATTATATAATAACATCCAATACTTATTGTCCTTGTAGGTGCGCTTCTTAGAACAACAGAACAAGATGCTAGAGACCAAGTGGGGTCTCCTCCAGAACCAGAAAATCACCCGCAGTAACATTGACGGCATGTTTGAGGCTTACATCAACAACCTACGCCGCCAGCTCGACTCTTTGGGTCAGGAGAAGCAGCGTCTGGAATCTGAGCTTGGAAACATGCAGGGTCTGGTAGAGGACTTCAAGAACAAGTAAGTTCAAGCTTCCTTTCTAAACGAATCAAATACATGTGAGACGGTCACCCTTTTGTTCATTAAAACCACAGGCCTGACTGAGGAACGGTAATAATAGACTTCTGGTAAAATGCCAGGCTGACTTGACTTAAAGAAAACCAATTGTGTCTAAGTCTGTTTAAAGATTATTCACACCCCTCTGTTAGTAACACATTCTAAAGCTAACAGACAGAGTATGGGGTCAGGCAGTAGGGCAGTAGAATTCGGGTGATCTTTCACCCCAACTCCAGATCTAGAGTCAAACCCAGTACCTAAGGCTGAATAAAAAGGAGGCAAATACAAAGATTATTTTCTTACCATATTTCAGAACTTCCTGAATAGCAAATACCTTACCTGTACTTAAAAAAAACCCCACAATAATCTATATTACCGTTTTCTAATTTTCTTTCTCAGGGACTGTTAAAGTGTATCTAAACCCAAAAATAAAAATATAATATATTGCAGCTCATCAGTCCTTAGATGTGGTGACCGCATTAGTTTTCTTTTTTATTTAGTCTTATTTACACCTGGTGATCCTACCAATAACACACTTTCTGTACTGAGCTGATTTGGCTAACTCTCTGTACTGTATGTAGTGGTGACTGCATTTGTTTTCAGGCTATGAACATTTTTAGCAAGTATAGAAAATACCTGTTGGATCTTGCCAGAAATAGTGTGTCCTTGTCACTTTTTGTGGGCTGAAAGGAAAGCACAAAGAATCTTGTACTTCTTGTCTAAACTACTGGTCTTATTAATCCACTATGTAATGGAGATGAGCAAAGGCAACATGTTTTAAGTCCAGCCTGTATGACAATCATGGCTTCCTCTATAAGTTATTTATATAGCACCAACAATTTGAACAGCCAGTTACACACTGTGCATATGTCCGTGCCTGCTTTCATGGAGTTTGCAATCTAAGGTCCCTATCTCATATTTACACATACTAAGGCCAAATTAGACAGAAGCCAACAAGCCTACCAGCATGTCTTTGGAGTGTGGTAAGAAATGGGACTAACTGGAGGAAAGCCACCCAAACACAGGGAGAACAGGCAGACTTCATGTAGATATGTCCTGGCTGAACCTGAATTGGCACCAGTGACCTCAGTGCTGCAAGGCAGTAGTGGTAACCACTGAACCACTGTGCTGCCCCAACAGTGAAGTAAGTGTAGACCCAAAAGGACAGGAAGCGTTATTTGTGGGATCACTAAATAAAAACTAAATCGGCTCTGCTCTACTGTAGTTTAAAATCAGCATTGTTCTATTTGTAGGCTGAAAACTAGGGGACAGTACAACCTGTCTATTTAAGGACACATTTCTCTATTACAAATAAGTTACAACCTCATTCTCTATCCCCTCTTATGGAGAATTCAATGTAATCTATTTTAATATGACCCAACTGTCTTCCTGTCTGCATTTGAGAAAATATTGTGCTTGGATCTAATTTCTAAATAAGAGGGATGGAGCTCCATGAGAAGGGTTGACGAAATTGAGAAGTTTTATAACCATAAATGGGAACTGGGAAGCTGGTGCAGAGAATAGCATGTCTGGAGCGTTCATATTCAAGAATTTCTGCCAACTTCTGTGCAATGGAACATTTTCATCTTAAAGTGACATTACCCCTTCCTCATTAGTTCTTTATTAACCCAATTTAACCCTATGAATTCAAACCTATTTGTATAACGCTTTTCTACAGATATGAAGACGAAATCAACAAGCGTACTGAAATGGAGAACGATTTTGTCCTGCTGAAGAAGGTGAGCCAGTGATTACATTCTTTCATTTGTTTTTTAAATTTTTATGCATACCATATGATCAGTAACCCATGACACTTTGTCTGTAGGATGTGGATGAGGCGTACATGAACAAAGTGCAATTGGAAGCAAGACTGGAAAGTCTGACAGATGAAATTAACTTCCTGCGTCATCTTTATGAGGAGGTAAGACCTGGCCTTTTAAGTGTTTTGTGTTAACAAGATGCAATTACATTTTCCAGATTTAATTGGAAAACTTGCATATATTTCCTATTGGCTGTGAAGGATTTATTTGCAAATGTTCGTGTAGTTTTATTGGTAGTGCGGTTCAAATCTTGAAGGGTGCTGTGTTTCTCTTTCTCCTTTTTTTTTTTTTTTACCTTTTAAAAACCTTTTAGTATGTAAATTGGTTGATCATATTAGCTGACTACACAACAAATTTGTTGCCTATGTACTTCTGCCTTCAAGATCAGCAGTCATGCGTAGGTGTGCTTTGTCAGTGCCCATCCACAGCATTGACAGCTGTGTCATGCTGAGAATAAGCCTTTTTACTTTTTTGAAATATATATGTGGGTTATGACAGAGGGGGTCCCAAATGCATGAAATGTGGCTGAGAGAAGTTACATTTCCATCACGTTTTTTGAAGCATTGGGCTTATGGATTTGTGTAAATCAAGCTGCAACATTAGATTCACTGTCCTGTTTAAATCTTCACTGATTTTTATTTTCCTCTCTGTGCAGGAGCTCCGCGAGCTGCAGTCCCAGATTTCTGATACTCAGGTTGTCCTGTCTATGGATAACAACCGAAACTTGGACCTGGACAGCATCATTGCAGAAGTGAAAACTCAGTATGAAGAGATTGCTAACAAGAGCCGCGCTGAGGTTGAGGGCATGTACCAGCTGAAGGTGAGACTGAAAATATTAATGGATAGCTTTAGAAAACCATACTAAATGTATAAATATGAAGTCCCCAGGACATGAAAATACAATGCAGAGAATTTGCTGTTATGGTGCTATACTGTCTGTAGGCTCTTAACAAGCCCGGTTGGCTGTAAGTATCTACTATTGGCTATGGTAGCACACTGTTTCTATAATCTATTAGAGTATGCTTTGTGATCTGCTTTATGATCCATTCCACAGAAATATGTTCATGTAAAGAGATTCACTTCAATGTATGAGTGTGTCCCTTACAAATTTAAAAGGCATTGCCTTTAGATGAAGGGTATATTTTGTAATTCATCCATATGTCTATTTTGGATAACTGAGAGCCCAACTGAAGTCTCCTTTTTATATTCTTGTGCTGCCAATGGTTATCATTTTTAACGGTTTTGGCTTGTAAATGCCTTTTTAGGTGAATAGAAATGTGCTTCCTGCCCTCTCACACTAGTGCTCTTTGCTGGTATAGAGGGTTGGCTTTATGCTGGTATATAGGAGTGGGATCCACAGCCTTTATCACAAGGGTCCTTACTCACACTTGTAGTGCTGAGAAGGAGAGGGGTGCATCTGATCACGTTTGTTAGATTGCAAAGTGCACAAGTAGATTGGACCCCCGCTTTAGTCCTTGGACAAGTAGTTTTTTTTTTCATTTCCACACCTTTGAGGCATGCATGTTTTGATAGACTGAGCAATGGCTCTAAGCAAAGTGTAGGCAAGACTATGAAAATGAGAGGCGGATAGTACAATGCTTATCTGCTAATAATCTCTCGCATTATTGTTTGCTAAGTTCCTCTTATTATGTCCTACAGTACCAAGAACTTCAGGCATCAGCTGGACGTCACGGTGATGACCTTAAAAACACCAAGACTGAGATCAGCGAACTCAACCGTTACATCACGCGGCTGCAGTCTGAGATTGACTCCCTGAAAGCACAGGTGGGCCATATACATCATTTGCCAAGAAATTAAACATTTGTGTATTAAAAAGCTGTAATAGTTAATACCATTTTTAAATGTATTTATTATGATGGTTTTACAATGTACAAACAGTTCTATAATGCTGACTGACTTTAATTGTTCAGGGTTCAGACTCCATACAATTTGTTTTCCATGAAACATGTATTCTTTCATCAGCTTCAGCCACTGAAATGTTTATGTTGTACTAGGAGGCTCCTCATACAAATTCCCAAAGTTACAAAATGTCAAAGGATTGTAAAAGACCTTGGCCGTCTGTCTGTGTGGATTTCCTGTGTAACTTTGTTATCTGTTCCTACAGCGTGCAAACCTTGAAGCACAGATTGCAGAGGCTGAGGAGCGTGGTGAACTGGCAATGAAGGATGCCCGCAGCAAGCTGAATGAGCTAGAAGCTGCTCTACAGAAGGCCAAGCAGGACATGGCTCGCCAACTGAGAGAATACCAGGAACTGATGAATGTCAAACTAGCTCTGGATATTGAGATTGCCACCTACAGGAAACTGCTGGAAGGAGAAGAGAGCAGGTAAGAGATGTTGATTATACATGTGGCTACTCTTTTTGCATTATGCATTGGCATACATTTTTAATGATAGATCTTAGGCAGCAGCTTTTTACATTTAATATTTACTTTTTATTTACAGGCTGGAATCAGGCATTCAGAACCTTAGCATTCAGACCAAGACCACTGGTTACTCAGGTAATCATCTTCTTTCTTTTTAAAACAGAAAATAGTCACTTTACAGAGATTCATCTTTCTATTCACATAACTGTCAGAGCGAAGGCCACTGGAGCTGGGGAGCAAAACTTGCAGTGACAGGGCCTCTTTAGGTGCATTACATATTTAATCAGAGGAGAAGTGGATAACGTGGTGCATCACATATTTAATCAGGGGAGAACAGGATACTGTGGTGTATCACATATTTAATCAGTGGAGAAGTGTATACTGTGGTGCATCACATATTTAATCAGAGGAGAAGTGGATAATGTGGTGCATCACATACTTAATCAGAGGAGAAGTGGATACTGTGGTGCATCACATATTTAATCAGGGGAGAAGTGGATATTGTGGTGCATCATGTATTTAATCAGGGGAGGAGAGGACTCAAAATACCTGAACAATGCCTGTATCCATTCAGATTGTTCAGGTATTTTGGCAGCCAGCAGGGCCGACTAGCAAAATACTGAAGCTTGGCCCTGTGGGAGATTCCTCCATCCAGTTTAGCGTAGATGGAGGAATCTGTTGCACTTTTTCCATCTGACCATAGAAAATCTGCAGATAATCCATAGGTGTATGGCCAGCTTTAGGCCCCTTTCACACAAGTGGTGGTGGATGGCTGTTCAGAAGGCGACTGAGAGGAGGTTCGCAGATGTTCAGGAGCTGATACTGTTGCCTCCTAGATGCCCTTTTTCTTTTCCTCTCAAGGGGGATTTTACATTGAAAAAACATGCTGCAACCGCATGCCAAGCACATGTACTGCCTGTCAAAGTCGACATCCCACGTTTGCTGCACCGTGATGTGCCAAGGCAACGTGTACAGTTTACAATATGATTGCACAGTCGGGACCAGTAAAAAAAAACAAGCAGATCACCAGCCGGTTTTTACTGACTGACAGCTGACAATCGTGCTGAATCATGCATAATGCATTGAGATGGGATGGCTCCGATACAGAAACTGTTAGTTTCTCCTTCTGTATCTTTTGTGACATTTGCATCCTCTATATGGGGGCAGAACTTAATTTCAAATGCCCTATATCCACAACTGATAAGAATCGGTTTCGTTTATAGTTTAGTGTACCATTAGTGTTTTCTGATTATTTCTTCAACAGACAATGTGGGTGAAAGTTTGCTTTCATTCCTAAATGCATATATGCCTATACCTGAAATAAGTATAAGAGAAGCAGGTGTAGATTTCAGTATGGTGACAAAGGGATAGATTTGCCTTCTAGGTGTAACAAGCAAGAAAATCTGATAGATAAGCTATCTGATAACTGAAGCACTTGTTGTTCCAGATATGGATGTAATAGGAATATATAGAAAAGGCAGCCTGTCATGATACAGCCATCACTTTCCTTCTCAAAATGTTAGTTGCTTGGTCGTTTTTGGCTTCAATATTTTCTGATTCGCTGATGCAGAACAAGCATGTAGTAGGTAAAGTCATTACTCTAGATCTGCTTTTTCATACACGTTACTTATTGTTCCCTTTGAAGCCTGTCTGTTGATATAACAACCAAGAAGGGGGTCAGCAATGGCAGCCTACATATTTCATTGTTCAAACACAGAATAAAACAAATGATATACAGTAATGCATAGCGGACAATCAGCTGGTAACTGTTAATTATAGTCCTGCTACTAAAAACTGGTTCCTGAATAACCCAAAGGTTTTGTTAGTTTTGATATAGAAAGAGCAGCTTTGATTTACAAATTCCGGGTGACTCATGTTTTGTATGTTTTTTCCACAGGAGTTAGCAGTGGCTACAGTGGTGGACTACAAAGTTCATACACTGGTGGACTACAAAGTTCATACACTGGTGGACTACAAAGTGGGTACGGCGGTGGATTGGGAGGCAGCTACATGTATGCCAGCAGTGCCAACTCCTCCCCCCTGGAAACCTCCAGAACCAAACGCAGCATCGTAGTGAAGACCGTTGAGACCAAAGACGGAAGAGTTCTGTCCGAATCCTCAGACGTCTTCTCAAAATGAGTGCCTTTTCCGCTGACACACCAAGCTGTCCCACAGCCAGGGCTCTTATTACAGATGAGCCTTCCTAAAGACAGAAATCAGGACTGGTGGGGTAGATGTCCTAAAATCCTTTTTTTAAATTTGCCTTGGACATTTTAACCTGGATCAAGCTACCCCAGCTTGGGCCATCAATGTGGCACAAGTGCTAGACCCTAAACGGTGCTCTCCCAACTTTGAGAATAATAATGTTTACCTGTATGTGAAAATGGGATGACAGGAGGAATTAGACATGAGTAGCTTATTGTACTGTTTCAGCAATTTGTATTGATTCCTTCCCAGCAGGCTCAACTTAAGGTGGGCTTGGCTTCCAGTGGGCTCAGCTGTGCTGTCTCCTCTTCCTTTATTCCTCTCTTTCTTGGCTTCCTGTGCAATTCTTATCACAAACGGCTAGGTAAAAACTTCTTGCAGCGTGCTTTGTCCATCCTTGCTAGGTGGATACTGGAAGTGCTCATCTTGTCTTGCACCTTCCAATAAATCTCTTAATAAAACCTTTTTTAAAAAAAAAAAAAAGAGAGTTTCTTCATTTTTTACTACATAGCTTGTTATAAAAGCAAATCACATATTGGCATATAAATACTGAGGTGACTGGGAACTGCAATAATTCTTTATTTGGCTCATTTAGATTTATTTATTATTGGTATTTAGATAGCACTGACAATTTACTCAGCGCTTTACATACTGCACATTCACATTAGTCCCTGCCCTCAAGGAGCTTACAATCTAAGATTCCTATTTTATATGCATGCATACATAGATATGGCCAGCAATTCTGCAAACACAATACACATTGGTTCATTTGCTGAAGAAGTGAACAATTCATAGATACACAGTTGTGCTCAAAAGTTTGCATACCCTTGGAAAATTGTTAATACACAGCATGTTCCATTTAAAAAAAAAACATGAGTGAGCAGGCAAAACACATTTCTTTTATGTCTATGGGATTCATATGCATCTGTAGGTCATAACAGAATGGCACAATCATAAAACAAAACATGGCAACAAATAAGAAAATTGCATGACCCCAGTTCAAAAGTCTGCATACCCTTAGTTCTTAATACTGTGTATTGCCCCCTTTCGCATCAATGACAGCGTGCAATCTTTTGTAATAGTTGTCTATGAGGCCCCGAATTCTTGCAGGTGGTATAGCTGCCCATTCATCTTGGCAAAATGCCTCTAGGTCATGCAAAGTCTTTGGTCGTCTTGCATGAACTGCACATTTGAGATCTCCCCAGAGTAGCTCGATGATATTAAGGTCAGGAGACCGTAATGCCACCACAGAACCTTCACTTTTTCTGCTGTAACCACTGGAGGATTACCTTGGCCTTGTGCTTAGAGTCATTGTTATGCTGGAAAGTCCAAGAGCGTCCCATGCGCAGCTTTCATGCAGAAGAATGCAAATTGTCTGCCATTGTTTTCTGATAACATGCTGCATTCATCATGCCATCAATTTTCACAAGACTCCCCGTGCCTTTAGAGCTCCCCCCCCCCCAAAAAAAGTGTGCCACCACCATGCTTCGCAGTGGGGATGGTATTCTTGTCGCTATAGGCCTTGCCAGCCCCTTCTCCAAACATAGTGCTTATAGTTGTGACCATAAAGCTCTATTTTGGTCTTGTCACTCCAAATGACAGTGTGCCAGAAGCTGTGAGGTTTGTCAAGGTGTTTTCGGGCATACTGTATCTGGGCTTTTTTGTGGCATTGGCACAGTAACGGCTTCTTTCTGGCAAATTGACCATGCAGCTCATTTTTGTTCAAGTATCGTTGTATTGTGCTCCATGAAACAACCCCACCATCTTTTTCCAGAGCAGCCTGTATTTCTCCTGAGGTTACCTGTGGGTTGTTCTTTGTATCCTGTACAATTCTTCTGGCAGTTGTGGCAGCAATCTTTCTTGGTCTACCTGACCTCGGATTTTCCACTTCTTAATAAGTGATTGAACAGTACTGACTGGCATTTTCAAGGCTTTGGATATCTTTTTATATCCTTTTCCATCTTTATAAAGTTCCATTACCTTGTTACGCAGAACTTTTGATGAGGGCCATTTGGGTGATTTCTGTTATCATTATGACTTAAAAAGGAGCCAAACATAAATGGCTTCATATGATCACTATCCTTAAATAAAAGACTGTTTTGTGGCATGAGCCGTCATATTTTCATTATCAATGCCAGAACTTCATGATTTCTGCCAGGGTATTATCACAATCAAGCGGGTTGATGGGGAATGGATTGCAGCTGCGGAACTGTTGAGTAGGCTGTATGGGATTGGGTCAGTCAGGAGCCAGAGCCAGACTATGGAGGGAATAAAATAAACCTACCAGTACATTTTTGGGTTGTGTAGAGAATAATAGCACATGGAGGAAAACTATACTATGGGAAAAGCATACAAACTGTTTGCAGGTTGTCTCCTATGGAAGGAGAACATTTAGATCCTGCTGCAGGGCAAGTGTGCTAGCCACTGTGCCACCTTGTGACAGTTAAACAAAAACATGGGTATTAAAGCTGAGCTCCAGGCAGATATAAAAAGGCACAATTATTGCTGGTTGACTCCTTAACCGCCTCCCGGCTGGGCGTAGTAAACGTACGACCAGCCGGAAGCATCCTGGATCTGAGCAGGCGTATTGAAACGTCCCGTCAGCCACGCCCACTCGTGCGCGCAAGCGGTAACCTGCCGAAATTGAAAAACAGGCAGCGATGCCTGTTTACGTACAAGCGATCCAGCGGCTATAGAGCCGCTTGTATAAGGCCCGCTGTCACGCTGGTCCCGGGCTCCGCTGTGCTGGTGCAAGCCCGGGATCAGCATGGTGGCTCTGTGACAGGGGATCAGATGGAGATTTTTGTGTTGTGTGCCTCTGGGGTTTCTCAGAGGCACACAAATTCTAACCTGGGCATGTTGGGTATCTATTTACTTGTCCTAACTACTTGTCCTTATGTTTTATAAACAAAATGGGTATTATATTGTGCTTTGGGGCATTACATTTAAGTTAAGTGCATTTTACACAAAAGTTTGATAAAGAGTTGCACTAATACCGTGCAACAAAGAATTTCGCAACTGCCGCCATTTTATTCTACAAAGTCTTGACTTTCAGGGGTTTGAAGTAATTTTCAGGTCTCAAATGTGGATTATAACATGTGCAAAAACAAAAAAAAAGGCCTTGGCAGCGAAAAAGTCTTTAATGTCTTTAATGTGATGGGCAACTTTACTGACCAATAGTGGAATAGAAGGGAATGGATCAAGGTTCAATTTTGAAGAGAAAAATGTATGTTCCCATATAATTTCAGCTGGCTATATCTCTTGATCTACTGATTGTTCAGATATCTTGCGTCCAGTGCAGGTCTAGTCATAATTTATAGAAAGCACAGATCCTTCACATTATTTTCTGCTCTGTGGAGATGTCCCTTGCCATATTTGCATATTGTAGACATACACAGCTGTGCCAGTTTGTGAGGAAGCAAATTTACCAACCGGTATGTGGACGGAAACCAGAGTACCTGGCCAAAGCCCAAAGAGAACATACAAATTATGCTGTGCCCTGATAAGAACCAAATTAAAGACACTAGTGCCGAAGAGCAAGATCGCTAACCGACTTTGCCACTGCGCTGCCTAAAACTCTGTTGAACAAAACATTAGTAGCCAATCACAATCAGTTTCACAATTTTATCAAGTTTCTGAAGGACAATTAGAGTTAGTTACCTGTTAAATAATTTTCAAGATATTCTAGGACGTCATACATGAGTATCTCATTTTCCAATATCCTTTCAGAATGGCAACTTCTCCTGTATGCTGTCTTGACAGATAACTTGGGAAACTTGTCTTGGACACTTTACCACTGTGAGTGTTTCACTCATCCAGTAAATGTCAGAGACTCACCCCGCAGCGGTTCGGCTGGGCATCACAGCTCCTCCCCCGTCGGCGGCGTCTCCTCGCTTCGGGAGAGACACGCCGACGGCCGCACATAGCTCTGCCCACCTCACGCCGCTCTCCTCCATAAGACGGCGGGAAATTCAATTACTCGGCGTTCTAGTAATGTGGAGCGTTGAGCTGGGCTCCCTCCATCCCAGCTCCACTCTCCATCCTGAATTAGAGCCCTCGGGTCACTAGAGCTCCACCCATGTGATCCAAAACAGTCAGATATACCGCTCGTACGTGACAGTAAAGTATGAAGGTAGTGGATGGTTTGGGAAACACAGAAACAATTCCTGGATAAATGGGGCTTAAAGGAGAACTATGGGGTTAGGGCTTTTCCCCAAAGTTCTCCTAAGGGTAACGGGAGGACACAAACTAGCGTCCTCCCATCACCCTAAGCTCAGTGTACAGCGAGCCACAGCTTGCGGTATACTGAGACGCCGCAGCTGAAACGGATCCCGACAATTATGTCTGGATCCGCCCAGCTGCGTGAGTGACAGCTGGCTCTGCCTATCTAGAGGCAGAGCCAGCTGTACCCGCCCCTTCCCCTGTCGGTTCCGCCAATCAGCGCTGGAGGATCGGAGCGGGGAGGGGTGCATTCAGTCCCTCCCCTGTCACTGCTCTGTGCCGTGACAAGATCGAGAAGTGATCGAACGCCGGTATGTGTTCGCTCACTTCCCGATCTACTGAGCAGGCCTGTGACTGTTTCATTGTCACAGGTCAGCTAAAACTATGAGGATGAGTGAAAAGCACTCACCACATACAGGTGAAACTCGAATAATTAGAATATCATGCAAAGTTCATTTATTTCACTAATGCAACTTAAAAGGTGAAACTAATATATGAGATAGACTCATTACATGCAAAGCAAGATAATTCAAGCCGTGATTTGTCATAATTGTGATGATTATGGCTTACAGCTCATGAAAACCCCAAGAACCCCAAATCCACAACCTCAAAAAAGTAGATTATTACATGCAATCAATAAAACAAGGATTGTACATAGAACAATATCGGACCTCTGAAAAGTACAAGCATGCATATGTACTCAGTACTTGGTTTGGGCCCCTTTTGCAGCACTTACTGCAATTACTTTTGCACGATATTCTAATTATTCGAGTTTCACCTGTAGTTCTCCTTTAATATGAGCCACAGTTCAGTGTAAAGCTGTCCATGCTTGTATCAAATTATGGCCATTTCCTGCTGAATTAACCGAAATTTGATTTGTGGGTGGCCTTACCGGCACCAACCGGTCTTAACAAAAGTTAATTGAATGATTTTTGGGCTGAATAGCCAGCAGGGGATATTCCTCCATCCACGCTCTTAATGTAGATGGGGGAATGTTTCTGACTAAGACCAAGTGAACAAAAGGACACTCTACGGCTGATCTTATCAAGGTGATTTTCTGTATTTCTTTCATTGGTAAAGTTAATGGGGGGAATTTATTGAAGTTATTGCGAGTGTTTGAACTCGCATATGGTCGCATGGGATATATTTGACGCGCTTTGCACCAGATTTATGTTGCTAGTGTAATGTATGTTCATAAATGAGATTAAATAAAGTCCAGGAAAGAACACTTCCAACTCAAAGCAAGAAGCGCAACTGTCGCTTCTTGAAGAAGTGGTTATGGGGACTTCTTAAGTTGCAATTGTTTTGTTAGGTAATACGCAGGTTTCAAACAGCTGCAGGACAAGCGCAGATGTACCAGTTGCAAACTGTGGCAAAACACTCGCAATCAGGAAAATAGTGCACACTCAGGGCAAAACAGGTGCACATTTTAACAGGAGGTGCGAAACGTACTGTATTTGCGCTTAAAAAAGTGATCTTAGAGGATAAAATAGATTACAATTCCAACAAAAAAAAGATATTTAGACAATTCAAACTAAGAAAGATCTTTCAGCTGCTGTAGGATGGTGATTCGGTTAACCCTTACCTCCCCCTGGCTTTCTATAGCTTGTTAGGATATTTGTACATATAGATTTCCTGTACACAGATCTCATTTCACAGTGGTAGAAATAAACTGCATACGGATACTATGTGAAGAAACAGTCTGAGTTCCGGTGATATTCATTATTGTTGCCCCTTGTATGTGCATGTTGTCTTTAAATGAAGCCACATGGCAACATTCTGTCTTTTTCAGGACAGGAACTCAGTGGGACACCAGAGTACACCTGTCTGTTCTTGTCTCAATGTCAATGCAGTACCATTTACTCCAACTATGGCATCACTGTACATAACGTTACCAGCACCACGGGGGGCCTAAATCAATGCCACAGTGCTTATTGTTAAAGGCATGTACTAAATGTGTACCTTTCATTTTTTTGGGGGGCAATCAAAATTTTTATTTGGAAAGTATTAAATATAATAATAACAAAGGCAAACCAGGAGTGCAACTCCAATCATTATACATTAGAGCCAATCAGTGAACCTTTGATTTTTAAATACATATCTACTAATTGTTAAAGTATTTTTAATTTGTATTTTATATTTTTATGGGTAAGCTACCTTAACACAGTTTAGAGACATACGCCGTATGTTCTCATCCATATTTTACTATATCAAGATTTCACTTGAGCTGTGCTTGAAGAGTACATTTACTTATAAGTCTATCCTTTATTACTGAAGTACTTTTGGCTAATTTTAAAGGGTCAGGTTTCCCCTCAGAAAGACAAGTGGGAAGACAACTGCCCGTCCATTAAGTCCCGCTGCTGTTTCTTTTTTGACTTGATATAGGCAAGAGCAATGCATGCATGGATAACACCACTTCTTTTTTCCACTTCTTTTCACTAAGAATCAGAACTGGCCAAAAGGACAAAGATATTCCAACAAGATGGGAATTTGTGCATTTTAATATACACTGCCTTGCCAAATAAATGTTGTTGAACAGCATTTAGCTTTGATTACAGCATGCACTCGCCCTGGCATCATTTCGATAACCTTATGCAATGTGACAACATTTCCGTCCAGATTTGCATTCATTTTTCACCAAGATCTTGTAGTGATGATGGGAGAGTCAGACCACTGTGTGAAGTCACAGCACATCCCAAAACGTCTCAATGGAGTTAAGGTCTGGACTCTGTAGTGGCCAATCCATGTGTGAAAATGATGTCTCATGCTCCCTGAACCATTCTTTCACAATTTGAGCCCGATGAATCCTGGCATTGTCATCTTGGAATATGCCTGTGCCATCACGGAAGAAAAAAAATCTATTGATAGAAAAACCTGGTCATTCAGTATATTTAGGTAGGCAGCTGACCTCATTTGATGCCAGAAGAAACATATTAATCACTGCAGTAATTATCCAAAGGAAGGCTCTTACCTATATGCACAGCTAAATCCAGGTGGTGACTTTTTTTGGCCAGGTAGTGTAATCTTGAAAGTCATTTTTAAGCATTTCAAATAGGCAGATCAAGAAAGTCTCATATAGGCTCTGCCATATAAATATCATTTCAGAAGTTGGTCTCAGTCCTTTTAAATCTGCAGATTTCATTAAATGAGTACCTGGTAAACCTCTGATGAAGGTCCTGGTGATTCCTGTTATGGGGTAACAACTGTCTTCCAGTTGTGCTCCTGTGGTGTCACCAGGGCCATATTAAGAGCATCATGGGCCTGGTGCTGTCGGTCAGATGGGAAGCAGCAGAGGTGGCTCTCTAATTAGGCAGCCGCTCGCTTCTTGCTGGGGCTCATCGAGACCCCAGTAAGTGGCCCGCCTAATATGCCGGATTGTGTTCAGCCTGGCCAGCCCCACACCATACCAAGGTGATCTTGGTTCGGTCAGGCCTATTTTCAGTGGTGGGCCTGGAGCTGGTGCTCCAGTAGCCCCTATGTTAATCCAGCCCTGCCTGTCACATAAGCCCCTCGTTGATACTACAATCGACCATGCCAACACACATTTCACAGGTCCACCGTTATTTCCATCAAGAAGGAGTAATAATATATGCAGCTGATCCTGGAGCAAGTGCATGTAGACAGGAAGTGGCTGAAAGAAGTTGGAGGAAATAAACAGCACTGAGATGCAAGACAATGCAGTTGTTTATTATTAATAGTGCCCTAGCAATTATATCCAGCTGTGGATTAGGTCTACATTAACATATTTGCCAGTATTTCTTACTAGTGATGAGACTATTGTTGCCAGTGGCGGAACTACCGCCGGTGCAGGCGGTGCGGGCGCCCGGGGCCTCAGGCTCTCGACTGTCTGGTTCCTGAATATGTAAGTACCGTTGTTAGCATAGTACAAAAGGAAACCTTGTAAAAAAACCTTTGCCTGACATTCTTTGTGATCTTTCCATCTCCTAACGAATGAAGGGGTCTGCTTCCTTGTGAGCATTCCGTTGAATAATGGGTCTCTCTTCTATTTAAAAGTGACGTGCAATTTAAAGTCACCGAGAAGACATTAATTCAGGAATCTACTAAAAATAACTTTCTAGAATAGTGTCTTTTAAACAGGTAACAGGTACACATTTTGCATATTGATAAATGTATAAGTTGTAAAAGTAAACTTTGAACTGTAAGTATCATGGTTTGATGTAGCTGGTAAAGAGATTATTTAAAGAGGAAGTTTATTTATATTTTGCCTTCCTTGTTCCTCCTTTCCGCCATCATAAACATGTTAAGGAAATTTCAAATAGAACTTTTCCGTTTTCATTACAGACTGTATTTTAGACTCAGTAATGTATTCCAGAGACGTAGAAAAGCTAGTGCAGAATCCGGAGGGTCATATCTGTCTGGATGCAATAGGAGGTTAACAATAATGTTTTACCATAGATATAAATTACAAATAGCTATAGGTAAATACTCAATTGATTTCTTGATTTTATTACTAATAGAGCAGGGAAAAATAAAGACTGCTGGTAGGGGCTATGTTCACAAAAACACTGGTTTTAAGGGGACCTTGCACTTCAGTGCTAGGTTTGCATTTACGGCCTGGGCCTCCTCTCCCTGTTTAAACTGCCTGCTAATAGTAGGTCCCAAAGTTTCCTGTAATGAGAAAAGTATGATTCTATACTTACCTTACCCCCATCTTCCTCGTTCGGTGCCTAGGGAATCTGGTGAGATCCTGGGTAGTGAAGAGCAGCCTAATTCTCATGAGAAGGTTCTCTTGCATCTTGCAATGAGCGGGAGTGTCTTCTCACTCAAACTGACCTGCTCTGCATTCTCCAGAAAATTTCCTGGAAGGATGGCATTGGTAACCTTATGCCCTATAGTGCAGAAGATGGGAGTAAGATAAATATGGGTAGCTTTTGCACCTACTATCCATAGACAATTTATACAGGGGGACGGGTGGCAAGGCCAAAGCTAGGGGGAAGCGCAGGGGTGCATGTGTGCTGGGCGCCTAGGGATGCACCGATACCGGGCTTATTGCTTCAAAATGCCTCGATACTAAATGCCGATACCGACACTTTACATTTTTAAACTGAAGTGGCTGACTGAGGTCCCATGCTTGCTGGGGACCTCGGCAGCCTTCCTGTGAACTGCGCGCCTGTTTACAGTGCCGACTGCACATGTCCTTCTCCTTACTGGGGAACCATGCAGCTCTGCTTACAGCGCTTTACAGGCCCGCACCCACCCACTAGACCCTCCGGACCCTTGATGATACCCCGCACAGCCCTCCTTAGACCCCACACAGCCCACCTGAGACCCTGCACAGCCCTCCTGAGACCCCACCTAAGACCCCACACAGCTCTCTTGAGACCCCGCACAGCCCTCCTGGGTCCCCACACTGCCCACCTGAGACCCCACGCAGCCCACCTGAGATCCTGCACATCCCACCTGAGACCCTGAACAGCCCAACTGAGACCCCGCACAGTCCTCCTGAGACCCTGCACAGCCCTCCTGAGACCCTGCACAGCCCTCCTGAGACCCCACACAGTCCACCTGAGACCCTGGAGAGATCAGGCTAGCTTCATATTATTCTGCATTGCTGTATAACGTATTACTGGGATTTGTAGTCCTCTATAGCTGATGGTATTCTGCATTACTGTATAAAGTATTGGTGGGATTTGTAGTCCTCTATAGCTGGTGGTATTCTGCATTGCTGTATAATGTATTGCTACGTGGCAGAACTCAGTGTTAGTTCAGTGTCTTTAAACCCGCTTCTGTGCTCTCTTCTTTTAGTGCGGTGGCACCCCTCCTGATCCACCATGGAGGTGAGGCTTGAAATCATTTTATTCAAGTCTCTCCTCCATGACAGATTAGAAAGGGCACCACTGGAAAAATAGAACCAAGCCCAGAAGCGGCTCCTAAATTAACAAAGCAGCACTGGAGAATGAGACGATGACAGAATGTCTAGCTTTGCCACTGGTGCTATCTGACAGGAGTGCCTAGTTCACAAGTCTGGCTGAAAAGAATTACAAATTCTTTGGGGGAGGTTTAATACATGTACTGTACATGTGTACATGTATTTCAGCTGTGTATTTAGCTGTTTGCCTGGAATTTAACTTGAAGTGATCACTAAGCTTTGCAAGTATCTACCAGGGCCTCTATATTTCCATCAAGGCTTTTTACTCTGGTAATTCATAATATTATTATTATTATTATTATTCAGGATTTATATAGCGCCAACAGTTTGCGCAGCGCTTTACAATATAATTCATATTCAATGTCTGGTCTGGATCTGGCCAGCAGGATCTTCAATGATTGTCCATTTTCTGGCGAGAAGGCCATATGGAAAGATTTAATGAAGGTCTTTTAAGCCTTTCATAATGAAGAACAAAATGCGCATGTCTAAGTATGTATAAACTAGACATTAGATAATTTGCATCTGACACAAGTTCATAAGATAAGAAACATGTAACAGCAGTATGCCCTGAAAAAGCCTTCTATTAACGTCCTGTAATAATTAACTTGCTTCTTTCTCTGTTGGAAGCTGAACACTACACTATGAAAGCAGTCATCACTACTGACTCATACATCTCATATCAAGATGTGGCTTGTAATGTTAGATATAACACCTGCAATGAACTGGCCAATCTACTTTAGCAGCACATGTGCACAGGTTGTACTTTCTGTGGGTTTGTATCACCCAATCAGGGATCCCAACCTGAGAAAAGTAATGTCAGGGAGGTGCCCTTCTCATTTCAGGAATTATGGCAGATAGCAAAGAGGCTATTGCTTTCCGTGCTATCTGCTGGTTTTTGATTTTTGTAATTATTCTGACAGCTGCTGCCGTCAGAATAAAAAAAAAAAACAGCATAAGAATGAATGACTAGATTGCTATTGCCTATTTCAACTTGCAATGGCCAATAGCAAGCTGGCTATTGCGCCCGCCCTTGGCTGCTGTCAATCAGCAGAGGAGGACCTGATGGAGAACTTCAGGTCCACGTCTGATGATTGACAGCAGCAGTGGGTGGGTGCAATAGCTAGTCTGCTATTGGCTATTGCACATTGAAATAGCCAATAGAAGCCTAGCTATTCATTCCTATGCTGTTTTTCCAGGAGAATATGTTTCTCTCCCGGGCAGCCGCTATCTAATAGCGGGAGTCTACCGGAATGTCCGGGAGAGTTGGGATGTCTGTCTTATTCACCAGTATGGATCAAATAAACAATGACTATAAGAAAAACATTGGATACTTATAATCAGACCACTTGGCATCCCACAAACATAATGTTCTTCGCTGCCTCCCTGTCTGTAAAATCTGGTTTTATTTTAGGTCTAGCTCTACATGGAGCAGGGATGTGGACAAGGAGCTCCTCCATTTTGTTAACAAGGCCTTAATCTACTTTTCAGTATGTTTGGCATTCTTTCTCACTGTATACAGATTTCTTGAAGTGTATTTCCACTTTAGCAGCCAATACATTTTAGATGTGTTTGAGTTGTAGGCCTTGATAGATAGACTTAAGACAGAGTGAGCACATACAAGGTCTGCGGGGCTTTAACCCCCCAACATAAATAATAAGATTTTCAGGATTTTTCAGTCCAGGAGTTAGCAGAAATCATCTAAACAGGTAAGATGCCATTTTTTATTTTTTTTAAGTCATGCTATGTGAATGGGAACATGTATCAAATATAAAGCAAGTGTTATCTCAATTTAACTGCAAAAGTGGAAATACACTTTAAGTATATCATTTTGTAATCTGTTGCATAGTTTTTGCTGGCTGACAACATTAAGCTACTTCCTCTCATATAGAGGCAATGTTGTCAGCCTGCTATGGGAGCTCCTTCACATTGCCACTGGGCTGCTATCAGGTCTGCCAGATAGGCATCCCGACAATAAACTGAAGGAGCTCCCACGGCAGACTTTATCAGTGAAGCAGTGGGGTTGATTTTCTAAAGGCAAACAGGTTATTCACTTTGCAAGGGCATTTGTACTTTTAGCTTAATGAATGAGGTGAAGTTCTGCTGACTTCCATCATATGCAAGCAAAACGTATGCTGTCTGGCAGGGGTGCCTGGGGTACAGATAAATTTTGCATTTTCCTTGCTCATGATTGAGCATTTTTTGCAAAGTGAATTTTCACCATTTTTACTAGACTAATGTTGGGTATACATGTGTCTATTTGTTGTGTTCAACTTGTGGATTGAATTAATAAATAAGAATAGATTCCTTCATCAATGAATGTGGATGGAGTAATCCCCTGTTGTTGGCGTAAACACAGCGGCGGCCGCTGTCAGAATACTCTGATGGAGCTTGCAGCTGATTGCAAGCTCCTTTTAGCTGAACATTTTTCAACATGTTCATTTGGCAGAAGTCGATCTAATGATCAAGTTCTGCTTATGGAATAGGTTCACCAATGCAGCAAATTTGCTGCGTGTGTACCCTACTTAAGGGAAAAATACCTTGCACAGATTTGAGGATCTACAGCTGAGTGATACACAAATAAGATACATTTCTGTTAAGGTACTTAAATAAATTTTTAAGATTTAACTCCTGATTTTAGAGTTACTTTAAATTAGAATGGCGAGCAAAAGAGAGTAAAGGGAAGGTAAGTATAATACACTGCAGGGGTTGACATGAAAGTGAATCTGTTGCTTTATTCCTCGTGGAGGATTTTTGGATTATGATCTACTATTCAAAAAACATGAACCTATTATTTGTCAGTTTAGTAGCCCATACGCTTTCCAGAAGCAGGCCTATGAGTACTTGTGCTCCTAGTTTAGAAACTCTGCGGTATGGTATAATAAACAGCATACTAATACAGAACAAGCAAAGGGGTGTATATTTAGTTTACTGTTTATAGCACAGAACTTGAATGCTTAGCCTGTGTGTATGTAAGGTTGTCTGCTGCCTTCTCTAAAGATGACCAAAGGAAATAGTATTTTTCTAAAGTCATTGCACAGATAAAGCATTTACAAAACACACTATAATTATAATATGTATTGAAAGCACATTTTTCCTCAAAATAGTTCTAATATGCTGTGTCATCCTGAGTCACCAGATTATAAAGTAGGATAGGATTACTAGATAAGATTTCATATTGCCCTGTGTCCAGGAGGAGTTCAGGAGATTAACTGGGTTATTCACAAAAGGGTGAAGCGTTTGGAGAAGGCAGGAGAAGTGAACAATCTAGGACAACATAGCTGAACTGGAAAGGGAGTTGAATTGGAGACTTTTTCCGGATCAGCTGTGTTGGCCTAGATTGATCACTTCTCCTGCCTTCTCCAAACTCTTCACCCTTTTGTAAATAACCCTGTTAGTGTTTGCAGCTGCTTTAGGCATTCTTGAATGATGATGTCCCTCGTACAAAATAAAATTACTTACCACATCCCTTTCTTCCACTTACCACATGATTATTGCCACAAAAACTATAATAGATAAAACATGCACAGAAACACTAATTATTAATATGTAGACCCAGGGCTGCCATTAAAAGTGATGGGACCTCAAAAAGCCTACCTAACAGGGCCCCCACTCCAATAACCCCCCTCAACAGCGCTCCCCTACCCTTTCCTCCACCTCCCCATTTGCTTCAGGATTTAGCTTTGAAATATGCCCCTTTTGCTCGCTCTTCACAATGCCAGACCCAAGAGTGATCTCCTTGCTCTCTCTGGTTATGCCCACATTACTCTCATTGGCTAGAGGCACACCTCAGGCACCTCTATTGGCCACTGCATTGGATACTATTTAGGACCACCCACTTCCTGGAGAGTAGCATTCCTGTAGCCAGGCAACCTCCCGCGGGCTGAGGCTCGGGCAATGGGAGAATATCGTTGTGGGGTGGGATGTTACATCCATAGGAAAATGGAGCTCCGTTCATTGTAACTGATCTACTGTGGAGCTGTGTGTGTTTTCACGGAAGAGTCCTGGGGCCATGCTAAAAAAAATATTAAACGTAATTCTGAGTTTGAACGTCAGAATTCTGTGTTTGAAAGTCAGAATTCTGTGTTTGAAAGTCAGCATTCTCAGAATTCTGACTTTCAAACTCCAAATTTTGACTTTTAAACACAGATTTCTTACTTTCAAACTCAGAATTATGTTTCATATTTATTTTACCATGGCCCCAGGGCTCTTCCGTAGTTTTATTTACGATTGATATGTAGTTTTTCTTAATGAGTAACCATGGGTACTATGTACCCCATACTCATTCACGTTGGGAGGGGAGCTTGATATATGTGGGATCCCTTATTCTAAACTGGGCTTCCAGATTTTAATAAGTCCCATCCACTGGGCTAGTGATGTGGGAATACAATTCCCATGTGGACAAAGTGCTTTGTTGGGAAGAGGGACTGGTCCCGTCCCAACTCCCCGCAAGGTACCTTCCCAATGTTGAGGGCATGTGACCTCAGGACTGTCCCTGTAATGAGGCAGCCTAAGGCAGTGGCCTCAGGTGGCATCTTATGGGGAGCGGCCGGGTGTTGGGGGAAGGGGGTAGCCACAGCATCCCAGGTTGCTAATGGGTAGCAACCGACTACCCGTGGTCTTGTTTAACAAACACTTGCAAATTGGCCTAAAATCAGGGGCAGAAAAAAATAGCCAATCCCATACACTGCAGTGGGGTTCAGGCTCTATGCTCAGGGTTTGTAGATTTTTTAAAATGTTCAGCAAGTGTCAACGGAACCAAACTTTACTCAGTTTGCTTATCACTAATTATAGCAAAAGAAAATTAATTGCATCATACATCACCATCTAATTAGCAACACTCTAACATGTATAAGATGTGGACTATAAAATAATGAATCATGTTTAAGTGTTTTATTGAGTAGCCTCATGCCATAGAAAAAGACAATAAGCTTTTGTAACAGTTTGCATATACAGTAAATCAAGGAAGCATGTCGATCTAGGCATACTAAACAGGTAGTGTCGCCCAAGAGTTTCTGAGACCCATCTAAGAGCTGTGCTGAGAAATGCTTGTTTCATGGTGTCCTGCTCTGTCATGGTGTAGTTGCCACTAGAGAAAGTTTTCTCGCTGATGTCCAGCCACCCCCATGACAGTTGGTACAATATTAGATTAGTCTTGCTGCCCCGGTTTAGACCTCTTACTTGCTCAGAGCTCATGTGTCATGTCTTATTACTAGCTGCCATTTATCCATTATTTGCACCAGGCATGCCATTGAAACCCCTTGGAACAACTCCACCTGTATGTGTATGGGCTTAAAGGGTAGTGGCGCGGCTCTTTTTTGCTTTCTTCTGGATAAACCCTGTCTAGATCAAATTTCTCAAGTGAAAAGAGAGTGAACACTTTTAAGTACCCCCTTTCGAAATCTTCTCCCTCATCTCCAGTTTAAGATGAGTCCCCAGAGAACATAAACTTCACATTTAGCGGAATCCACCAAGCAAACCTTGTCTGCCTCTTTTTCTGCTTCCTTCGATTTTGTTTGCTTGTCAGATCCTGACATCATCTGGGTAGTCTGGTCCCTTTACTGGGGCCATGGTTAAGGTACTTAGGAGCCCTTACTGTAACTGCAACAGCCAGCTATGTAGAAGCCAAAAGGTGAGTTTGCCTTGGCCCCAGGTCCACCACACTAGCCCATGGCACCCAGGCCACCAATGGAGCCGTTTGAACCAAAACCCCAGGTTTAAAACTTCTGCAGTAATTCTCACAGTCCAAACAATAAATCCCTCACTACCAGTGCCAACCTGTGGTAAAAGGCCTGCCCCCAGGAGCACCAAAGATCTGTGTCGCGAACCCCACAAGGCTTGTGCAGTGACCCGTAACCCACTATTTTGAGTTGCCACCAGAACAGGAAAAGAGAAGAAATCTTCCAATAGGGACACAGTGTTAATTTTGTCAACTAATAATTTTAGTCATAGTTTTCGTCAACAACACTTTTTATGTAATTAAAACTAAATAAAAACTAAGTTATGATGACTAATACTTTAACCAAAATATATTGGCATTTTATACAAAGCTGATATGTTGTGCTTGGTGTTGAATAATCCCACTAGTGTTAATTTCTTCTTGTGTATCGTAAATTCTGTGATATTTGGATATTCTAAGTGTTTGTGCTTTTAGTGAATACTGTAATGTGAATGCTAAGAAACACTATCCCAATTAAAAATGGAAGTTTAAAAAAAAAACAAAAAAAAAAACTTCCATTTTTAATTGGGATAGTGTTTCTTAGCATTCACATTACAATATTCACTAAAAGCACAAACACTTAGGAAAAAAGTTAAAAAAGTAAATAGCAAACGATTGTGCGGAGCTAGCAGTGACAGCTAGCTCCGCCCAATAGTTTCCTATTGTCCGGCGGCTCTGCTGCTGTAAAAAAAAAACGAAGGCGAGAAAACATCCAGCTTTTTTTACACATGATAAGTAATCTAGCCTAGAAAGACTATTAAGGCTTACTTGGGTTGCAGTGATTATATTTCTAGCTCAAATCTCTGAATGGTAATTAAAGGTTCTGCAGCACTGCTTCATTCAGCAATGAACATGAGCTAATTCTATCCAAAGGTAAGAGGGAAAATTGTGCTCTTACACAACCAGTTTTCCCATGAAGATTTATTGCATTAGACAAAACCAAAAAACAAAACAGGAAGATTGTTAAGAATTCCATTAAACAAGTGGGCAACCCTATAAACTGGCTTGAGGAATTGTTGCTCGGAGAAAAAACCCAATCAAAACAAAAATTTGTATTTAGAGCATCGCCCTCAGTAGATATACAGGGCACATGCATTGTAGTGATGACAAATGCCAGCAAAGGCTCTTTGAATGAATAGGTATTAATTTATGGTGTAATGACACTAGATGGGACAACATTCAGTTTTTCCTCCAAAGCCATTTCTTTCTCACAGGCCCAGAGGCCAATAAGACAAAACACCATGAGATTCAGAGAGGAGACTGTAATAACATTTTATTACGTTAACATAGAGCAATGTGTTGATGTAAACATTGTGATCAGCTGTTCCCCATTTCCTGGGAAACCCCTGATTTAAAAGCCTTATACTTTGACATTGTATTATTCAGTGCAGTGGAGTGCTGGCTGCCTGAGGGCAACCAGAGGTAAGCAGTTCATTGCACAATAACACAATTTACATAGCTCTCAAATCTCTATCAATTGGAGGTCCCGTCCCTCTTTTGGAATCAAATCTTCTGTCCCTCTTTACTCTTCAGTTGTCCCTCTTTTTGGTCTATGTATAGACCTATATGAAAAAATACACAACTACCAAAAGCATTATACTACACTTAACCTGTGATCCAACCTCTTTAGTATTACATTTGTTACTTTAAAAAGTATAAAAGAAAAGTGGTGGTGAGTGTACTAAATGTAACCCCACTCCCCACTAGCTAATCACTCCAGTACATTAACAAACTAAATAATAATAATAGCTAAAGTAAATAGCCCAAATTGTTACCTAAATCCATGTTCATGTGACACGCTGGGCTGGACCTACAACCCCCTGTTGTTTTTTTTCAATTTTTTCCATTTGGCTTCTTTTAGTTTTTTTTTTCTATTCCTGTACTAAAGACACAAACAAATTAGAGGAAATTTCTCCAAAGTCAGGTAAATAGATGTCCCCACAGTGTTAATTTTGAAAGAAAATTTCAATTTAATTTCACTCATAGTCTTTTGACTAAAATGCCATTTAGTTTTAGTCATATTTTAGTTATCTGAATAGTTTTAGTCAACTAAATCTACAGTAGATTTCGTCGACTAAAATCTAGTGGGTTTAGTTAATGAGTAATTTAAGAATTTCTCTAGAATTTCCAATCACATTATATTAAAATTAGAATAAACCAAGTCTTATAAAGAAACAATAATAGTGAGTATTTTCAACAAAGGATCAATAATTAGATATGCATTGATTATAACAACTTGCATATGACATTCTTCATTCTTTCAAGCAGAAGTGCAACTCTAAAATATTAAAATAAAAAACTATATTGGCTGTAATGCCATTGCACATATTACCTATTAGCCGTCCATTCAGGATGGAACCTGGAACTGAAAGTCCAAAGATATTAGTTCTGATTGGATCTCTTCCCAAATCGCCTCTCCCTAACATTTTAGTCTAGTTTTAGTTAGTTGACTAAAATGCCAATATTTTATGCAATTTCGTTGCACTAGGAGGAAAACCTAATCACCAGCTGCAACAATGTGTATAAACAATATTCATATAAAGCTGATATGTTGCGCTTGGTGTTGAATAATCCCACTAGTGTTAATTTCTTCTTGTGTATCGTAAATTCTGTGATATTTGGATATTCTAAGTGTTTGTGCTTTTAGTGAATACTGTAATGTGAATGCTAAGAAACACTATCCCAATTAAAAATGGAAGTTTAAAAAAAAAACAAAAAAAAAAACTTCCATTTTTAATTGGGATAGTGTTTCTTAGCATTCACATTACAATATTCACTAAAAGCACAAACACTTAGGAAAAAAGTTAAAAAAGTAAATAGCAAACGATTGTGCGGAGCTAGCAGTGACAGCTAGCTCCGCCCAATAGTTTCCTATTGTCCGGCGGCTCTGCTGCTGTAAAAAAAAAACGACACCCCGTACAGCTCCCGATCATGGCCGAGCCGAACGCATATGCATCGGCTCGGCCGATACTGCTAATCTGAACAGTCTTCCATAGGTCATCTGTTGTGAAGATACCCTGCGTCCCATCGTCAGCTATGCTAAATATATTTTTAAAGATATTCCCACCCTTTCTCCAAGCACTGGGTGTTAAGGGTCACAGAAACATCACGTTTTAATATTTAACAGATCCATTGGCAGACAGCAATTTTATTTGTTGCCTGGCTTAAGGTCATCAGGTCCGCCGACATTCTTTCAATACCTTAATATTACTAAAACACTGTAAACAGTTAAAAATGTAGGCTAAACATCTAATGCAATGTATGTAATCTTTGTAAGTATAAAACAAATACATTTGTATTTGTAAATGTAAAATTGATCACTGCTTGGACATGATACTGTAACTGTATTGTATGTGATTCTCAAGTGTTTGCCATGCTGTGGCTACTTTGCTGTCTAGCTACACATACATACCCAATAACCTCAAAGTATCATTAGGGTCGGCTTTACACCTTTGCGGTGTGTTATCGCACGCATGTTAACACGTTTTGCATCACACGTTAATGTGCATTGTGTTCAAGCAGCCAATTTATTTAGAATGAGCTGCCAATGCACCCCTAACTGCACCTGACCCTTTCATAGCAATGCAGCACATAGCAGTGTATTACTGTGTGTTGAGTCATGCTGCAACTCATTGGGATGCCATTCGAAAATGCACGTTATCCTGCATTGTGGCAGTGTTACCGCAAATTTGTAAAAGCTGTCAAGCTGGCTTAATGTTACCCATAGACATATTGTAGGACAGCAGTCTGATTACTAAACTGTCTATCCACGATTTTCCTTAGCTTACAAGATATCTCAGATGTAAGAATGTCAGCTGGGTTACAAGTTCTCTCCCAGCAGTCCAGATTTTGCCCTTTGAAGTACATAATGCACTGTTGTAGCACATCACACAGGACCAGATTTCTGCATACTTAACAAAGATCATGACTTAGGGCTTTACCCCTAGTCTCTATGTACCTTGCATGGCTATGATGTTAGATCGTGTTTGTGTGGAGTAGGAGAGGGACAACACAAAACACGTGGCCTTGGAGGTAAGAAGAATAAATCGATCCTTGGGCTCACATATGCATGGCCATAAACATGAACTGGCCATGCACTTCTCGAATTTCAGCTGAATCCTGCTGACTCCATCCAAATTCAAGTCATGGGTGGCCCTGTTGCCACCACTCCATACAACAAAAATCAATCAATCCAACAAGTTTTGTCGAAGGATCCTGGGGAAAAATTGTTGGCTGAACAGTGACTACAGCCAATAAGCTGCACTCACTGTTACTCATGGGTATTCTGACAGCTTTAAGCCCATTAGGGAAGATACCTCCATCCACACTGTTTAGCGTGGATGCGGGAATGGTCGAGGGCTAAACAAGAAATAGACTTCAAGTTTATGGCCAGATGTAATTTGAAGGAAATGTAAGTCACTATTATTTATTATAGCCATTGGCCGCTATGGGGCCCGGGCACAGGGGGGCCCGGCCAGGGCCGCTATGGCATGTGGGGGTGCTGGCTGTCACAGACACAGCTCAGCAGCGGCCACGGCGCATTTCCCCTCATAGCCGATGCGGAGCTGTGTCAGTGACAGCCAGCCGCTGCGGCAGATGAGGGCAGTGTTCGGAATGGAGGAGGCAGGGCCCGCCTCCTCTTACATCACTGGCCAGCGACCTAAGAGCAGGTGGGGGCCAGTGATGTAGGAGAAGGCGGGGCACGTCGATAGCAGAGGAGGCGGGGACGGAACAGGAGTCGGGGCGCTGACAGGTAAGAGATCTGCAGGGTCACTCTCCGCTGGGGCTCTGCAAGTGGCATAACTAGCAATCACGGGGCCCCATACAAAATGTTGCTATAGGGCACTGTGATTTCTAGTTACTCCCCTGATTATAGCGCTATTAATTTACATAGCACTTTACATAGTACACATTCACATCAGTCCCTGCCCTCAAGGAGCTTACAATCTTGGGTCCCTATGTCACATGCACACAGGGTCAATTAACCTACAAGCATGCCTTTCAAGTGGGGGAGGAAACCCATCAAAGCACAGGGAGAACATGCAAACTCCTTGCAGGAATTTGTGTCCTGACCGGGATGTGAAGCAGGGGCCCCGAGTGCTGCAAGGCAGAAGTGCTAACCACTTCACCACTTCAAATCTGAAATAATGTTGGTGTAATATCGCTTTCATTTCTGAAGGTTACTGAGAGTTTCCCTCCATCAATGAGCGGCAGAATTTTGCATGGCCCTGCCCAGATTAGATAGTAGGCTCTGAATTGTTTGCAAGGCAAACAACATCATTTTCCAGCAAGCCAGAGCAAGAGACCTTTAATCAGCGCAAAGTTCACAAGCTTATTGCTGGAAGATTTCCAAAATTCCAAGCAAGGGTCATTTCTAATACTGTGTGCAGATACTGTAGCCTATAAGAGCGAACGCTTTTGTTTAGGGCGGGAAATCCTCTGTCATGTGGCTCTACTACAAATCCTGTTCCTACTGTTATACATTAACCAGTGTAGACTTAAAGTGAACCAATATACCAGGCTCAGTCACACCATCTATGTTCAGGCTGTGCTGGCTTTTTTCCCCCAGTGCAGCTCAAACGCAAGACAAGGCAACTAGCCTTGTCATGGGTGGTGACACATCACACCACTGCGTTCTGGTGGTGTGCGCTTAAAAAAAAAAAGTACTGCACGCAGTACTTTTTAAGTGCACTGCAGTGAGATGTGGTACAACCACATCACAACACAGTGACCCCATAGAACTTAAAGCGGGGTCTCAAAGTACCGGCCCGCAAACTGGTACTATGCTGCCCGCAGCAAGCTGACAAGTCAGGAACGCCATCACGGACCGCGTACCTGACTTGCGAGAGCAGCTACATGGTCTGCATCTCTGCCAGATCCAGACCCCATAGCTACTCCTGTCAACACCGAGACTCAATAGTTTATTTTGGCCGGAGCTCTGATAGCTCAGAGTTCCGGTCGAAAGGATGGATTCAGGAGCAGTTCAGGATGGAAAGCAGGAGGATCGGTGATGTCTCCATAAAGAGGACCTGTCACATATTTTGCTATCACATAGGGGGGTTTTATTAGCCCCCGTATGTGATAGCGATAAAGTTTAGTGAAAAGAAAAAAAAATTAAAGTCCCCCCCCCAAAAATTTTAAGTTACACATAAAAAAGAATAGATGCACTTTGTTCCAGTAAACAGTATGCACTATTTAACATGTAGTCTAGGTTTTGTGTTGTTTTTTGTTTTTACTTTTATAGAGACCCTTATTTGAAAAAAGGGTCTGCATGACATCCTGACACTATTTTTATAGACTCTATTTTAGTTTGACATTTATTGTTTACCACTTGTTTGCCTACTGTTGTTTTATTTAATAACAATACTTATATCAAGCTTACAAGTGTAATACCTTTTAATAAAAGTTTTATTTTTATCATACTTTTTAATCTATTTTTTGGGGGCTTAACAAAAATGGGAGTCTTTAAATGGGGGGGTATTGGAGAAATGGGTGTGGCCACATAGGGGTATGGTTACGGAGGGGCGTGGTCACTGAGGGGCACTGTAAAGCTTTTTCGCACAGGGCACATAAAGGCCTAAGGCCAGCCCTGCCTGTTGAGATCAACATGAGGAAACAGGCCATTGGCCTCATACCCAAAAACAGTGGCAGCATATACAATATTCCTGTCAGGAGAAGCATGCTGGGCTCTATGGTGCTGAGTGTCCAGCCACTCATTTGCCTCTGCAGCGTTAAAGAAAAATCGGGTTTTACTATTATAGGCAATCTCATACATGTCCCATCGCACTACTGACTGACATGTGACATGTATTCCTGAAGTGAGTGTCGAAGTGACAGCGGATGCCACCGCAGACAAATGAGGGAAAAGGAGAAAAAGTCACCAGCACACCAGTATCCACTTTATCGATCCGTTTTATGTGGAAGGGAAAAGTGTGGAAGAAAAAGGTGCACATTATTGCATCCAGTGGCCTTGGCAAGGGGATAAACCCTCTACCACATCAGAAAGATTTAGGCAATTAACCACCACGGAGTGCCTTCCCTATATGGGAAAGGCCACCCCTTGTGCAACACAGAAAGGAAGGCACATCAATTCCCAGGGAAAGATTTCCGGAGTAGTGAGTCTCAAAGGCGAAGTAAAGAGGAAATGCAGCGAGGATAGGACAATGAAGGAGGGCAATCCGAGGGAAACCCCCAGTTTTTGTGTTTCCCTATAATGTGATCCTTTTAAATTTTTGGGTATTCTTATTTTTGTAAAAATCTGGATGTGGACAGATTAAAGGGGATCCTGTCCACTGACAACATTTTTAGAAACCATTGAAACAGTTTAGACTGTGCTGGATAACTTTTTGTTTTGCTACATCAAAGTGGTATTTAAGATGGAATTCAAGGAAAAAATATGTTTCCTCCTCAGCAATCTTTGCTTCCAATTACATTGTTGTTCTGCAGTCAGCATTTTTTATATTTTAGGCACTAACTCTCGGTCCTGATATGGGTAACTGTTCTTAAAGGAGAACTATGAGGTGAGTGCTTTTCACTCACCTCATAGTTCTAGCCGACCTGTGACAATGAGACCGTCACAGGTCGGCTCAGTAGATCGGGAGGTGAGCGAACACATACCGGGTTCGCTCGCCTCTCGATCCTGTCACGGCTCTCTGCCGTGACAGGGGGAGGGGCTGGATTCCCCTCTCCCCGCTCCGATCTGCCAGCGCTGACTGGCGGAACGGACGGGTGAGAGGGCGGGTACAGCTGGCTCTGCCTCTAGATAGCCAGAGCCAGCTGTCACTCACGCAGCTGGGCGGATCCAGACATAATTGTCGGGATCCGTTTCAGCTGCGGCGTCTCAGTATACCGCAAGCTGTAGCTCGCGGTATACTGAGCTTAGGGTAACGGGAGGACGCTAGTTTGTGTCCTCCCGTTACCCTAAGGAGAACTATGGGGAAAAACACTGACCCCATAGTTCTCCTTTAAGGGTGGTAATGGAGGCACAGCAATAAAATGGCATAACATGTTTACTGAAGGTGGGACCATCTAGTTACTTTGTAGCCTCCTTCTTCGTCCACTGAGGTTGATTGGCAGCACAGTTCCTCCCATTTGTCATGCTGATGGACAGTATTGCAGATCAAATCTACTCCCAAGATTATGTGACTAAATTGCCAAGGAAAGTAACTAAAGCTTGCATATAGAAGCAAAAAGGTGTTCCACTGTGTGTATTAACATACTATGTGATGTTAGTGTGAATGGGGCCATAGTAAGTTGACTGTTATCAGTCTATTATCCTAGAAACTTTGTCCTTGATTACGTGGTTGGTTAAACTCTCATTACAATGTTATCTACTAGTATCAGTGTGTAAATTGTGCTCATTCACAAGGATGTTATAGTACATTTCTAGGTACAATAGTGTGTTTAGGGAGGGGAATTGTCAAATCAAAGGGTTGAACAATAATATTTGTTTTCTTAACTCATGACATAGCCAATAAAACCTTCCCCTCTTGGTAATATATACAGTGTACTCTAGTTAGCCTATCAGTTTTATAGCTATTTATCCAAGGCGTACAATATGCGCCAGCTGTGCAGTGACTGCTGAGGGTGTGCAGTTCCTGTGAGGGATGTAAATGTTCCCTGCAGAGTTTAAAGTGTCTATATGACCAAATGAATTGTTTTTCACACATTTGTGAAAGCTCACGGCTCCTCATGAAGGATAAACATGGAAACCAAACAGAGCCATGCAACATTCCCCAGCAAAGGGCGAGAGAAGGAAACATAGATTCATTTTATACTAGAAAAAAAACAAAGTATTAAAATATAGAAAAGTTTTCATGTATGTCATTTTTTTTCCCCAGTAATGTATCTTTTTTATTAGATTCAATGCAAGGATTTTATGAGCGTCTCAATCCTACGATCTCTAAATTTTCAACATACTGTATGTTCCCATGATGATGTTAGAGAGGGTCACATAATGCCTAGGGTCATTAAAAGTCTTTGAGAATAACACGAACAATTACATTGTTAATGACATTAATAACAGAAGAAGACTGACAATAACGTGCCAAGGTGCCAGCTATGGCACAATGGCAGCTTTTGACTGTGATTGCATTGTATCATAAGCATGGTGTATTTAATTATCACAAATGTCACATGAAGGGGTGGATTTCTACTTTTTGCTTCTTTAGGTCAGCGGCTTTGTACCTTACAACACCTGCTAAGGACATGCTACTGCCCCATACACACTCACAGTACAGACACCAAATCTGTCAGGCCACAGATTACACCAGAACCACTTTCTCTGTAAAATTTTAGTTTTTTATATAGTTTGAAAGCTAGTTCAGCTCAATGCATAAGAAGCACTGACAGAACTCTTATCTCAATGCCATCTGATTTGAAAATCTGCAGGGCTAAATTGATATCTGGGTCCTATTCTGTGTATCAGGAGCCAGACCTAGCTGTCAAACTGTGTCATACATAGTACTGGGATTTTTTTGTCCTATGCTGCAACATTTTACATGCCCTTTACGCAGCAACAATCCATGGACCATCAATGCAGTATCAGTGGCTCATGAATTGTTGCAGCATAAGGGGCACACTGATTGTTGCAGCATAGGTTATACTACAAAACTCCCTGTGCCACCAATGCTACTCCAAATTTTATTTAATTGCATTTGTTTATTTATATTTTTTCTTTTAAGTACCTTTTCAGTAGACCTCAGAACCAGAGCCTGGGTAGAACGATATGCTTGTAGCCAGCAGTCTAAAGTACACATTGGGGTTGATTTGCTAAAGGCAAAAAGGATGTTCACTTTGCAAGGGAATTTGCACTTTGAAGAGTAAATCAATGTAGCAAGAAAGCCTGTAAATAACAACAACAATAAGAATTTGAAAATGGCCTAGACAGCTAGGTGCTGCTCCAAGGCAGCCTTGGTGCCCTCAGACACTTCATGTGGCCTAGTGTTAAATCCAGCCCTGGTCACATGCAATTTTTCTTAAGAATTTGAAATGAACATAAGATAAGAAATATAGATTCTTTACCTTTTATACATTGACTGCAAACAGTTTACATACCACCCAACTACCTGAGATGCGAAAAAGGACACCTAGTAGAAAGTATGTAGGTAAAGATTACACCCCCACCACAATGGCAGACCAAAGAATTAGTATGTAAAAAAAGATTGGTTACATTTACATTTGCCTTTTCAGCGCTATTTTGTTTACTTGCTTTTCAAATAACAAGTGCAATAATTGGGTAAAGTGTAGTATAACACTTTTGGTAGTTAAATTGTATATTTTTTTTAACTAAAAGTCTATTTAAAAGGAGAACTATGGGGTTAAGGCTTTTCCCCATAGTTCTCCTTAGGGTAATGGGAGGACACAAACTAGCGTCCTCCCATCAGGAACAGATATGGGGAGAATAGGCACAGAAGGATTTGTTTCCAAAAAGGGGGACAGTCCTTCCAAATGATGGACAGCTGAGATTTGGGAATCATGCATTTATGTGTTGTATATGTGACTGAGGTATTTGTCATATTTTCCTGGTGACAGTTAATTGCTAGAGTGACCCATTAATTGATGCATATATTGAGTATGTCTGGCTGCAAACACTTATTTGTAAGGTGGAACAAATCCTACATTTGGAACATTGCAAGCTTCCCAGATTCGTAATCTCACATATTGCAGTTTGATTGCCATGGTAACCCCAAGCCTAGCTAGGATTTATATTTGAGTTAAGCACACTCCTTGGCATTCTGTGGTTGTAAATCAAAGTAGGGTACTTGGGGCTCCCCCATTAAAAAGCATCCTAGCACATCAGCCCAATGCTTCTCGGGTGGCTTCTCACGTCCTCCGCCATGTTGTAAAGGGGACATGCTCAATTGGTATTGGCAGCAGTAAACCATGCACGAGACAGGAACACCCGGGAACAGTCCAAGCAGGTTTGTTCTGCACTTTTATTCAGCATGGTAGTGACAAAAACAGTTTTCAATGCTGGAGGGATTTGTATAGAAAGGCTTTAGCAAAAACAAACAAAACATCTGCTCACCAAGCCACTAACTATACACAGGTCAGCTTTTGACCAACAGGGTTCCCCCTAATGGGTTCTTCAAAACAAAGAGGCAACACTGTAGTTTTCTGTCAGTTTTTCCCCAGCAGTAGAGAGAACAAGACACAGCAGAGAGAACAAAACACAGCAGAGAGAACAAAACACAGCAGAGAGAACAAGACAAAGTGAGCATCAGTCAGCTCACATATACAAAGGCCTGTGAACAGCTAAGACTAAGTAATGAAGTCTGGCTAGCAGGTAAGATGTGGGCCTAGGACTGGAGGCTTAATTCCAAACAAAGCTCTACAAAGCCTTCGGTCTCGAGGACCCAGAACAGAACTTAAGATTCTGGGAAAATAAAAAGTTTGTCTTCAAATCGGTTATAAACATAGGTGATACATACAGTATGCACCATCCACAATGATAGATAGATAGATAGATAGATAGATAGATAGATAGATAGATAGATAGATAGATAGATAGATAGATCCATGCTATTGACATCACAGAGCATTGTTGGTTTTGGTTTTCTATCACAGAGCATTGCTGTTTTTTTTTCTATCACAGAGCATTGTTGGTTTTGGTTTTCTATCACAGAGCATTGTTGGTTTTGTTTTTCTGTCATAAAGCAATGTTGGTTTTGGTTTTCTATCACAGAGCATTGTTGGTTTTCTATCACAGAGCATTGTTGGTTTTCTATCACAGAGCATTGTTGGTTTTGGTTTTCTATCACAGAGCATTGTTGGTTTTGGTTTTCTGTCACAAAGCACTGTTGGTTTTGGTTTTCTATCACAGAGCATTGTTGGTTTTGGTTTTCTATCACAGAGCCTTGTTGGTTTTGGTTTTCTGTCATAAAGCATTGTTGGTTTTGGTTTTCTATCACAGGGCATTGTTGGTTTTGGTTTTCTATCACAGAGCATTTTTGGTTTTCTATCACAGAGCATTGTTGGTTTTGGTTTTCTATCACAGAGCATTGTTGGTTTTGGTTTTCTATCACAGAGCATTGTTGGTTTTCTAAAGGAGAAAGACAGCAGAATCTATCCATTTTTTGAAACTCTGTACAGCCCCATGTATACAGAGCAAGCAGAAATGTGGGTGAGTCACTATTCATTCTGTTTTAACTGGAGCTTGAGCTATTACAGTGATATTAAAGTCATAAGGATTTTAGGCTTTTTCGAATACTGAAGAATCGCTTACCTGTAGAATCAGCTGGTTCTCAGAGCTCTGGCCCCGATATCCTGTTTTAGGGTGTCTCCAATTTCCCTTGCAGGGCCCTATGAAGCCACCCTTGTGCATGCTAGTAAGCTGCGTGTGTCTTTAGAAGCATACAGGCACAGCAAGGCAAGCCACTCTCCTGCTCCCCTCTTCCTTCCTTCCTTCCTTTTCCCTTTCCCTTTTTCCCCCTCCCTTCTCCAAGCTAGTACATGGACAATGGCTGGAGACTGCTCTGTCCCTTCTGATCCTGAACTAGATAGGAAGTTCAGGGAAACCGAGGTGAGAGAGATGGAGCCAGCTGTTTGGAAACATGCTGACTGTACGTGCATAGAAAAAAAATGTAAAGAAAAACTTTGCTGGCAATCTATATTTGTTTGATTTGGATTCATTATTGGAAAAAAAAATGGAAAGTTTAATACTACTGTAAGCATAGTAAACAACACATTCTTTTTAACAGAATAGCTAAATCTGACCATACACTGTACCTTCCAGCTAAACAAACAAAATATCAAAGAATCCCCCGCTGTTTCCATTTGGCCGCAGTCTTTCCAACCAGCTCCTACAATCTTCTGATGAGGTATGTCGGGCAGAAGGGTACCGAGAGGGGCACCCACTGTGCGAATTTCAGCCGGTTCATCTAGCGTATGGCCAGCTTTAGAATAGGCAGGCAGACCAGCTGGCTGGAAATGCAAGTATTCAATATTGATCTGCAACATTTCTTATATACATGTCTAAAACAATGAAAAACAAACAAACATTTTGAACCTGAAATGTATTAAATAGATATATACAAAAACCATTATACATTCCCATTAAAATTGGACCTAAAGTTAAAGTTGACCCATGAGCTTTTCTAATGCTTAACAAAAAGTTATTCTAGCAATAAAATATTTACTTGTCATATTGAAAGGGTCTTTTTTTGGCTCTGATTTGTGCACATGTTCTTACTTTCTTTGACTTTTAGTCAAGGGTTGGTGATATATGGTATGTTCTTTTGCCCTACAGAGAATCCAGCCTTAGTTGTTACTGGAAAGTTGGACATAATAGGAACAAATATGTCAGTTGGTATTTTACAGCTCTCACTAGGCAACATCTTGAGTGGGGGTGGGGGTGCTAAATTTAATTTTTAACATAAACTCTTCCATTTATGAGGCCACCAAAGACACTACAGGCTGATCTTTTCTGAGGGGAACAGAAGTCAGCCTGGCTAAGAAAACCTAATTCAATTGCCATTGCTTCCCCTTAATAATCCAACACCAGATGCGTTTGTTGCTGCCCCCCTCCCTCAAGCCTTCTCCATAGACTTTACACACACCGTCATATTATTATTATACAGTATTTATATAGCACCATCAGTTTGCGCAGCGCTTTACAATATAAGGAAGACATTACAATCACAATACAATTCAAGACAAGACGGTAAGGAGGGCCCTGCCCCTCTATGAGGACACAGTTCATTTTAGAGACCTGGCCACCAGTACAGGTGTCAAAGGATGGTTGGCCAGTAAGTCCAACTTTCCTCTACTGTCTGTGGCCACCTTCACGTATGTTTCATGTATTTCTTCCTCAAATGCATATCTCATTTTTTATTTGGGGTTTTATAAGGAAAAAACAGGCATTAAATATATACAAAGTTATATATAAGTGCAGTACAACTCTGAAAATATATCTTCTCTAGACATTTCATATATAAGCGCAGCGCAAATTGTTGGCGCTATATAAATACCAATAATGAATAAATAAAATATATAGTATAGCAGAGGTGAAACTCCACAGGTATTTCAGTTAAAGGACACGTCCACTCCTCATAAAAGATACTTTAGTTTTGGATGTATAATTGCATTTACTCACCTACTTGCGTTTCTTATGGTTAGGATATTGCATCATTTAGGGGAAATTACAGGAAATCTGTAAATTGCATGTTTGTTAGTACTACTGTTAAGCCTGCTAGTCTTGCTACTCTGCCTCGGATCTGCTCCTAGCTTTGCTTGTGATAGACAGCCACCTACAGGTGAAATCTGTTATTGTTGTATTACAGGGAAAATGCAGACTCATTTCTGCATTTCATTGATCAGATTGTGTAATAGTGGGACTGTCTGAGGTGGGGACCCTTCATAAAACTATAATGAAGACCACAGTCAAACAGGGGAAAGCTGTTCATACACAGTCCAGTATGCTATGATATACAATAAAATGCCATTGTTATAATATGAAAACATAGGCAGGATATGGTTTGTTGTTAACTGAGCTTATTGCCTGGTAATGCCGGGAATTGTACTGTAGTGTATTGTGTCTATGACTATTGTTTGCCAGGATGTAATTACGGTGTACTTCTTGGGAACTTGAGGTATGGACTTGGCTCCACATTAATCATATCAAGTTCAAACGATATAATGGGCCTGAGGAATTTATTGTTTTATGAGTATTAAAAGACAAAGTTCTGATTTTTCTGCTGGTGGAAATAATAAAAAAAATAAAAGGTGATAAAAGATGACTCATCAGGTATTAAATGATAAGGCCATATAAGTTTAACATTCAGACCTCCATTAAAGCAAACCTATATGCAAAGAGGTGAGCTTCAAAGTATCTCTGTCATGAGAGAAATGTTGGGACTGCCCGTACTGGCCTCCTTCTGAAAATGCATGTTGCCTGGCTGAGTCTGACTTTAGTCCTTTTGAGTCATAGGGGTTGATTTAGTAAAGACAAATAAGCTGTTCATGCTGCAAGGGAATTTGCACTTTGCAGGAAAGGTTCCTCGTAGTTTAGTGAATGAGGTGAAGCTAAAATGCTGATTTTCTTTTATTTTCCTGTCTCATGATTGGGTATTCTTTGCAAATTGAAGTTTCACCACATTCACCAAGGTAAGGGTAAATTTCCCCTGTAAAGTGAAATTCCATTACAAATTGAACAGCCTATTTGGCGTTAGTAAAACAGCCCTATAGATTTAGAACAAGCATGCTGTAATTGATCACCAGTGGCTACCTCCATTGTTCTCTCGTGATTGAATATCTTTAAGAGCATGTATGCTAATTAATGTGTAAAAGGCATATTTAAAAAATAACGAATGTGTCATTCAGCAAATATTCACCGCCGGTGAATCTTTCTAGTGCATGTGTTTTAAATTACAGGGAGTGATGTGTGAATATTTGGAGAATGTCCCATTTACTGCTTTATATACACTGAGTGGCCAGATTGTTATGACCACCTGACGTTTGTAGGCAAATTAGCTATAATTAGCTATAATTTGGCGCTGAAGTTGCTAGAGGGCCAGACCATTATAAATAGGGAAGCAGGTTGTTTACCACGACAGTAGAAGTGATTTTTTTTCTGAAGATATGGGTAAACAACGCAATTTAACAGCCTTTGAACGTGGGATGATTGTTGGCGGGAGCCATGGAGCGAGTATCAGCAAAACAGCAGAATTCGTTTAACAATGAGCCCCTCTTGAACATTTAAGTGTTTAAAGACGACTGTCAGCCGAAAATCTGGGTCTGAACGTGCAAATTGTGGTCGTCAGCGACTAGTCAATGTTAGGGCAGAACGGAGAGTGGCAAGACTGGTACAAGGCGACAGTGCAGTGTCAGATTCCTCGCATCACCTTTCAACATCTCGTGGAGTCACGAGGCGGCCCAACAAAGTCATCTCGTGGAGTCATCTCGTGGCCCAACGAAGTACTGATGGGGTGGTCATAATAATCTGGCCACTCAGTGTATAGGCCAAGTGTGATACAACCCCAATTCCCAAAAAGTTGGGACGCTATGTAAAATCTACAAAAAACAGAATGCAATGATTTACAAATCTCATAAACACCCGCATCCTCCAGACTTAAAAAAGAGGGGGAGCGCCTGGCTTGTTATCAGTGCTCAGTTCAAATGCCTGCATCTCTGATGGGATGTGGGTGCATTAGTGCGCATAGAAAAGGCAGCTTGCTCATCTTGAAAGACACCATCAATGCTGAAAGATATATCCAGGCCTTAGAGCAGCATATGCTTCTATCTCTCCCTGTTAGGCGGCACATAGGTTGGACTTTTACTTTTACAAGGAGTTATGTTCACTTTAAATTTCCATAAACCTGTTAGTGAGAGTAGTGAGACATCTTGTGGCCAAGAACAGTAAATGCAGAAATGTTTGTTATACGTGCAATTATGTAACACATTGACACCAATAAACTGTTATAGCAGACCAATGGGCAACTAAGGGGAACATGGTGTGAGACGATGGTGTGCACACTAAATCTTTTACTGACAACCACTTAAATCATATGTCAAAGCAAAAAAAAAAGAAAGAAAACCGTATGCAATACATCTCTGCAATACATGCACATCTGCCCATGTTTTTATCCCTTTACAAAGGTAAGTTCACCTTTACATCACCTTTCCAAAAAAAGTATCTATGCATACCAGCTTCTGTAGTATATTAAAAAGCAGTCCTCGGGTTATAAAAAAAAAGATGCTTAACCACTTCCGGGCCGCAATACGTCGATAGACGGCGCCCTTTGAAGTGGTTAAAACAAGAACACGGCCTATGCAGCAGCCGTGTTCTTGGTACCGCTCTTAACAGCAGGCGATTGCTGTTAATTTACAAGCGATCCGGCGTCTGTGCAGGCGCCGGATCGTTTGTACCGTGCGGCGGCGCCCCCTCCCCCGCTGCGGCTGCCCGTGTCTTCCCCGGGCACCGCTGTCCCCGTGCGGTGCCCGGGAGCGGCCCAGCGGATCTCCCCGAAGGGACCATAGAGAGATTCTGCGGCTTCCAGCTGCTGATCTCTCCTCTGATCACTGGACCCGGAAGTGATGTGTATTGCATCACTTCCGGTGTCACTGTACATAGTCTCCGGCTCTTAGAGCCAGGAGATGAAGCTGGGGAAGCAGATCTCTGCTTCCTCAGCTTCTTTGGGGTCCCTAGGTGACAATAGGGATCTGCAAGACCCCTGATGTCTCCATAAAGAGGACCTGTCACACCCTATCTGCTGTTAGATAGGGTGCTTGTTAGCTCCCTATGTAATAGCAATAGGGCTAGTGGACAAAAAAAAAAAATAAAGTGTTAAAAAGTTGTAAAAATGAAAAAGTGACATAAAATTTTTTTTTTCCATTTTATAATTTTTTCTTTTAAGATCCCCGTCCCCCACGTGCACGCACATACACACGCAAAGTTGCGTCGGTGCGCCTACGTGCGAAAACGACAATTGCGCTACACATGTTACATATCGCCACGGTCGGAGCTAGAGCAATAATTCTAGCACTGTCAATGACTGTTAGCACTAAACTGATGAGCAGTAAAAGCGTTTAAAATGTTTCCTATGGGAAATTTGGGGTATTTACTTTTTTTGCGTCTTCATGGGCGAACGCAATTTTAAGGCTTGACATGTTTGGTATCTATTTACCCGACATAATCCCGTCTTTCATATTTTACCAAAAAATTGGGTATTATATAATGTTTCTGTGCACTAAATTTTAATTTAGTTTATTTTTTCCTAAAAATACGGGTTTGATAAACATTTGCGCAAAAACCGTGCAACGTAAAAATTTGCACCTAGCATTTTTTTATTCTACAGGGCCTCAGCTTTCAGAAAATATATAATTGTTGGGGGTCTGAAGCTGTTTTCTAGCCAAAAATGTATATTTTATCATGTGTGCACAAATAGTAGGAAAATGCCCCGGATGGCAAGTGGTTAAAGGGTATCTATGGTCAAAAACTAAAAATAAATCTGTATTTTTATATTGAATTCCCATAAGTTCTATCCCTCTCCTAATAACCTTATCCATCTAGAATAGGTGTATTTTGTATACTTGAAGATGCTCGTAGGATGTACTTCCTAATACACCGACACAATTTCACTCAGCCCTGTGAATATGCATTTCCTTGCTGTCACCGAGCCTGCCTTCTGAGCTATAACTCAACATCTGAACAATGTAACATTATTATTGCTTGCACTTTGCGCCAGATTTATAATGCTAGATTTATAATGCTAGCATGTTCTCCCTGTGCTTGGGTGGGTTTCCTCCGGGTACTCTGGTTATCTCCCACACACCAAAGACATGCTGGTAGCCTAATTGGCTTCTGACTAATTTGGCCCTTGTATGTATGTATGTGAGATAGGGACCTTAGATGGTAAGCTCCTTGAGGGCAGGGACTGATGAGAAAGATAGGTCTGGAGCTATGGAATGAAAGGGAATAAGCGTAAGGCCTACGTGTCAAGAGTGGGAAGGGGAACAAGGGTAGGAAAGGGTTAGGGAAAGTTAGAAAGGGGTCAAATGAGGGTCACGTACCATTTTGATTTTGATTTGAGGATAGTGGTCTTCCACCTTCGGCTTCAGAGGGAAGTTAGGAAGGAGGTGTCTCAGGAGTCCAGTTGGTGACTGGCAGAGAGAGACGAACTTCACACCCGCCCGCCCTTGGTGTGGTTTTTGTGGATGTTGCATGGTTTGTCGCAGTTGTGGCTCGGCGGTTTGGATCCTTGAAGGCATTGGTCTGTGGTTGGATACCTTCACGAGGGGACCCATCTGTGGTGTGGGTGTCCTTCTGTGGTGGCAAGGTCAAACGGTTATGACCGGGTAATAGGGACCAATGTGGGTCTGTGGGCAATTTAATTATGTCCCCAATGTGGTGTATGGCGGCTGGGGGCATTCAGGTATAAAATATGCCCGCAGATACTGGTCTGTATATAGTGTGGCATTGTGAGGCAATACCACGGTGTTAGGTGGCCTCAAAGTCACCCAGGGTTCTCAGCCAGAGGGGCTGAGTGGCTCCAGGAAGACATTACTGGTACCAGGAGAGAACTGCCTTTTCAGTTCTTTCTGTGTTTTCTGGATCATGGTTGGGATCCTGGAGCCAGGAGATTTCTTAGAGCTCTGGGTGGGAAGAAATCTCCATTCCTGGGTCCATGCTTTGGTGGTGACCAGCACCTGATTGTGCACCTGTTTACATCCCTCATGAAGTGTGTGCTGGGATGTGTTCAGGGCCCCACCTGTGAGTCAGGAGAGCTCCACCCCGGAGTCAGTGTGGAGGCCAGTGCAGCAGGGAGCTGCGGGTTTGTGAACCATATTGAGAGGATTGGCATGTTATTGCTGTTGTCTGGAGGAACCAGACAGTGGCCCTAAAGATTGAGGCCGGAGCAGCAGTGCTGCGAGAGAGACTTGTTAAAAGACTGGGACACCTTGAGTGTACGTGACAACTCGAGGATTGGTGAGCCCCTATCTGTTATGCTACAGCAAGCTATTTATGTTGGATTTCGTGTTATCTATCGTTTTGAAAGCAAATAAACTGCATTGTACTTGCACCTCCGGTCTACAGTGGAGTGTCCTTGTTACAATAGATAGAGTTATAATGCCTTCAATGCCCCAGGGGGATAGTGCAATCTAATCCCAAGGCGCTAGTGCAATTAAAATTAATCTAATCCCAGGAGGTTTCAGTAACCTTACAACAGGGCGCTAATATTACTATTAATATCACTGTTAACCACATTCAACCGCAGGGGGAAAGCATAATTTAACCCAGGGCGGCAGTATAATTATACAAAGGTCGGTGGTATAATTCAATATAATTCAGTATAATTTATTTATCTTAATCTAATTTAAATTATTTAATTTAACAAACAAGTTATTGAACGGGCCACTCGTGATCCACTAAACCCTAGATAATAAAGCTACAGTTAAATAATTAATCTTATATAATCAATTATAAAATATCTTTAAATATATAATTTCAGTTCAAACATTAATTATCACCATAAACAACAATTTCTCTGTAACCTATTCTTTGGCGTGAGGTCTGCGCAGGCACCACTTACTCAACCACCGAAGATCTCCGCTTACCCCCTTAAACCACTGGCCCCTAGCCGCAACCCACCGACTCAGGGACAACATTGGGAAGTAACAGCAGAGACCTCCTACACCTATTTCTGACCTCTCTCTCTGCTGAACCCGCCAGAGAACAAACGGGGCCGCGCACCACGGAAAGACAAGCAAGTGAATTAAAACAAGCAGTAAACAAACAAAAAAAAAAAACGTGAGGGAGGGCGGGAAGTGAACTGACCTTGTGCTGACTCCCAACTGCCTGGATCACCCCTCCTCTAACTACCCTGGATGCTCCTCCTGGACCACTTGACCCCGCCAATCACGGTAAGTGACACCCTAGCACCTTCCTTAGGCTAACTTAACCCTTTCTCTACCTGACTGCCTGCCCACCCTGTCATGCCGTCCTTTCGCCTTTTCTTTTGCCTTTTGCTCCAGGACTTTCTAGTCTATAATTTTGCCACTTTATAGATCATTGGTTCAACCTCATCTGGAGTATGCGGTCCAGTTCTGGTCACCAGTACTAAGAAAAGATGTCCTTGAGTTGGAAAAAGTCCAGCAGAGGGCAACCAAACTAATTAGGGGTATGGAGGACCAGAGCTACGAGACAAGGCTACTAAATTTAAACATGTTCACATTGGAGGTGAGGAGATTAAGGGGGGATATGATTTCCATGTACAAAATGTTCAATGGTGGTAACAACATTAGCGATAAACTGTTTAAAATTAACTCCATTACAAAAACTAGAGGCCATCACCTAAAATTGGTGGAAAAAAATTCCAGCACAAGGGGCGAAGGGGGTTCTTCACAGTAAGATCAGTTAGGGTCTGGAACTCACTGCCACAGGCAGTGATTTCAGCAAAGAATACGGTCCCTTAAGAAATTGGACGATTTCTTAAGGGACCGTAATATACAGGGGTACAGGTACTCCTAGAATGAGATCCTAATAGGTTGGACTTGATGGACTAATGTCTTTATTCAACCTCAAATACTATGTAACTATGTAAGGACCTTGAAACTAAACAATTTTGTATACAGTACGGTTATTGGTTTTTGTTATTTATAAAATGTTATTTATAAAGTTTTGTAATAAAAGGCTGGGATGGCCATTTAAACTCCACCTTTCGTGTAGCGTATTATTTAGTTAAGGTTGAGATTAGTTTTATGGTAGAGGTGTTTAAATAAAGGGACCTCTGAGCTACCTTGGTCATGTGCACTTTGTAAATCACTGCGTAAGTTGTCAGCGCTATATAAATACCTGTCATAAATTGTTCTTGAATTACCATAACTGTGTTGCCTATGTGTTTAGATGAAGCATTGAGATCTTGAGGAATGCTGAATTAAGGTTTACTTGCTTAGAAGAACATTGCATACATGTTTATAGGAATACAGCATCAAACAGGAAACATATAGATCATAGATAGAAACATGCACATAGAAAAGCTAGCATAAACTAGACTTGCCCTACAGCGCAAAATACAATATTACATCTCTGAATGTCAGTAATAGAAATCAGTGTATATCAGCATAGGCTGTTGTATTTTCAACACCCCTTCTCAACAGCATATGCGTTACTATATGACATTCAGCTTCTCTCGAAGAAAACGGTGACGATCATTTGGCAATGGCTTGGCGAGTGCGTCCGCATTAATTTCTCCTGAAGAGCAATATTGCATGTCGATAATAACTTGCGCATGAGTGTTCATTAGCAGATGATACTTCCTGTCGATATGCTTGGTTCTAGGGTTGACTCTTTCTGATTTTGTCAGCTTTATACATCCCTGGTTGTCTTCAACGATTGGGATGGGGTTTGAAATGTCTATATCCATGTCCATTAAAAGCTGACGGATCCATATTGTTTCTTGACAAGCGGGTGCTGCTGCTATGTATTCAGCTTCAGTTGAGGAAAGTGCAACAGGTGTTTGCTTTTGGCTAGAGCAACTTATGGTTCCTTTCCTGTATTGGAAGATGTAATGCAGTCGTAGCTTCATCAAAATTGTATTACCCTCTTTACTGCGTTCTAGTCACGCTGACAGGTGCTGCAACTTTTCTAGAGAGTATGCCCACTACTGTCGCTATGTCTGGTCTTGTCACAGTGGCAATGTATAGTAGCTTTCCGATTGCCGGGTAGCAAGTTTTCTGCTTCATTGTTCTTTTGGTAGCCTGGTCCTATAGGTTTACTTCCTTTGCATCTTGCATGTAGAATTGTTCCAAAATGTCTATAACTTTCTGACTGGTTGAGAAGACAGCGTCCATCTTCTTCTTTCTCCATTTGAATTCCCAGATAGTGACTGATGTTTCCTAGCTCTTTCATTTAAAAACTTTGTTTTAGTTTGTGAACTATTTGATTATAATCCCCTACTTGTTCAAAACAAGTTATAATGCCATCAATGCAAATTAGGATGTATGCCCATCTGTCTTGTTGATTCCTGGAAAAAAGACAGCGATCTGCTTTGCTTCTTGTGAATCCCTCTTTCATGAGTATTTCTTTCACTTTCTCATTCCACATTCTTGCAGAATTCTCAGTAGATGCTCTTGTGGCGGTTGCACACGAGGTTGTTTCCTTGCTCAAACCCTGGTGGTTGCTCCATGTAGAGATCTTCCTTAATGTCTCCATATAGGAAAGCGGTTTTAATGTCTAGGTGTTTTTCACTTGCATGCCCTTCCTGGCTGCAATGCTAAGGAGTGTTCTGATGGTGGAGTGTTGTCCTTTGCGCTGAAATCAATTTAATTGAAGAAGGTCTCATCACTAGTCACGTTACGCTTGAGTCAATACACCATCCGCATGGTGTGCTGTTCTGAGTCACTTTAAAGGTAGTGATCCATGATGTGCCTGCAGTTTCCTTTGTAGCTGCCTTAGCTCTTTCTCTTGTAGGTGCCTATCAGCCTGTGGTCAGATAGAAAAAGTGCAACATCCTCAAGCTACGCTAAATTGTGTGAACGGAGGAATCTCCCACAGGGCCAAGCTTTGGTATCTTTCTAGTCGGCCCCGCTGGCTGTCAAAATATCTATTTCACCGCTGTTGGGAACATAAGGAAAATGTGTTGTTCTATATACCTAGATAGCTGGGAAGTATACAGTTTGCTTACAATTTCCCAGATTACTACTATATATTATTGATTTGCTATTAGTGTTATAGTGGAAAGGGCCTAAAGCAATCAAAAAGCCCCTTTTATGGGGTATGTGATTGAATGAGACCGGTAAATATTAGACATGTAACCCCGCAAAATAATTATTTTGTTTTGGATCAATTCGGATTTTTATTTCTTTCGTTTTTCGGATCTAAAATTTGATTTGGTTCGTTATTCGGATTTCATATCCACCTTTAATTCTCGTTTTGGAAAGATCCACAACATGAAGTCACACGACCATGCCTATAATGCAACACCCAACAGCCAACCCCCCAGGTGATTGGCCAGAGAACGGTTACGTGTCCGATTTAGTTTAATCTCCAAAGAAATTCGGACAGATCTGAATTTTCATTAAACAACCATTCGGATTAGTTTGCATTCAAATGGGCTTGAATTTGGAAATTCTGATGTATCTGAATGTCGAATTTAACGAAATGCGTACGAATATCCTTTCGGAATTAAATGAAATTTACACGTCTAGTGCATATCATCTGTTTTAAAAAGGCTTTACTATGCTATACATTTGCTATTGAAATCCTTCACCATTTTATAACTGAAGATATCTAGAAAAACAGATGACAATATCGTTACTTGGTAATTTTAAGCTGTTTTCTGTAGTGTACCAGTTTCCCAGCAGAGGGCAGCAAAGCATCATAAATTTAATCATGAATGAACACACACTATCATAACAACTGTCAATACAAACATGGAATAAGACAGGTAACTGTTGTCTCCTATTTATCTTTTTGCAGTTTTTATAAACATTCCAGAACAATGAAGAGCTATACAGACATTTGGGACGGGTAAAAAGTTCAGTTTCTCTAACCTGCTTACGAAAATAGATGAACTATCAATAGCACTAAGATTATTATTATTATAGAGGGGCCAAGCTTCAGTATCTTGATATTCGGCCCCGCTGGCTCTCAAAATACCTGAACAATCTGATTGGATGCAGGCATTGTTCAGATATTTTGAGAGCCAGCGGGGCCAAATATCAAGATACTGAAGCTTGGCCCAGTGGGAGATTCCTCCATCCACACAGATTAGCGTAGATGGAGGAATCTGCTGCACTTTTTCCATCTGATCATAGAAAATCTGCAGATAATCTATAGGTGTATGGCCAGCTTTACATGTATACTACTATTGACAAACAACTGGAGCAATCAGTAAAGAAGAAAATACTTTACATTTGCACGCTTTAATTGCAGTAAAATATACTTTAGCTAAAAAAAAGAATACAAATGTTTTGCAATCATTTATGGATCCTAAACACATGCCTATGGTAACACAAAATACATACAACCTAACAGATACGGCGAAAGATAAAGAGGAATATACATTTGCTTATGCTGTCTGTTTCTAGGGCAGCCTTTCTCAAGCAGGTTGCCTTCTGGCTTCCTCTGGGGTGCTTTCTGGCCTAGTCAGGGATGCCTTGAAATTTTTACACAGCGTCATGCCTCTCCATGGTGCAGGTGGACTTCTGATGTGAAGGGGACTTCTGATGTTAAAGGGGAGGGGGTTCTAATGTGAGAGAAGGGGGATCTGATGTACAGGTTGCTCCTAGTGTGAAAGGGGAGACTCAGATTAAAAAGGTGGGGACTCTATAGTTAGTGCTGGGGGCTCGGATGCGAAACGAGGAGGCTCTGATGTCAAGGGGGGACTTTAATGTGAAAGGAGAGGGCTCATGATGTGAAGGGGCTCTTAATTTAAATGGGGGCTCCTGATGTAAAAGGGAATTCTGATGTGAAAGGGGGGAGTAATGTAAGGGAGAGCCCCTGATTTGTAGGGGGGGGGGGGGGGCTGATGTGAAGAGGAAACCCTATTTGTGTGTTACGGATTCCTGCAGCAGGAATCTCAAATGTTAACTTTAGATGCAGCCACTGTCACCTGTTCAAGTTAATGACTGAATGACAGTGCCCTGTAATCTGTATCTGTAAGCGGCAGTCCACATGTAATCATATGTGATACAATTAGATGCAATTTGGAATAGATCACAATCGCTGGGCTTGTCTATCTTGTGTCCAGGATGCCTAGCCCCATAGAGAAGGACGGGGGCTGCGTACTAATCACACGCAGCACCTGTCCTTCCCAGGAGCTGCTGGAGTACGGCCCTGCACGCAGCACGGAGCTGTCTGTGCGGGCCGATTCGTGTGTGAGTGGTGCCTAATAGTGCAGGTGTTAAAGTTAAGCCTGGAACTCAGCCACCCCCTCTTCTAACTAATTGCTTGGTTACTTAAAAAAACCTAACCTAAAATCCCAAAATACACACTTGACACAACGAGTCCCAAGTCATCAATCTTCTTTCCTGCAGAGGAGGAAGAGGGCCCTTTTTTAGGTGTCCACAGCACTGCTTAGGTAACATAGACACACTTCCTATTGGCCCTCCAGTAGTGGTGTCCTCTCGATGGTGAAGGACACAGACTTTGGTGAATATAAAAAGAGGGGGGCAGGAGGGAGGTTGTCTGATTTGTCTGGAGATGTGCTTTAAATAATGGCTAATTAGGCTTTTTTCTGAAAAAATGTAGTAAATAAAATCTTGTATTTAACATAACTGGTTACTGCAGAACTAAACTTTGTTTTCTGATAAACAGACGCGTAATCACTTCTGAAAAAGTAAAGTAAAAATAAAGCTGGACAGGCGACACAGTCTACCTTGACAGTGATTACTATCCTCGAGGCACAACATGGCAGCCCTGTGTAAAACCTGAACTTCCAACTAGAGGGCAAGTTTGCATTTTCCCACACCTTCCATAAAGAAGGGCTTTTTACATGAGCGATCTTTCCCCCTAAAGGTGCCCGTACACTTTACAACCCTCGCAAGACTTTTGTCTTGCGAGGGTTGTAAAGTAATTTAAAAAACGTACGATCTGCCCATCTTGGACAGGCAGATCGTACTTGCAATCATCGCAAGCCCGCCCCCCTGGAGGGGCGGGCTTCCGATGACTGCAATGCTGAACGGGCAGTGTGAGCGTGCACACACCGACCCGTTCGGCAGTTATCTCTCGATCATGCTAAAAACCAGCCGCAAATCGTACGATTCTCGGCTGGTTTTCCAACATGCTCGAGATACAAAAGTCGCACGACCGTACATTAGAAATGGTCGCACGCCTTCCATACACTGCACGATTATCGTACGGTCGCGGGATTTCCCGCGATTCTCGTACGATAATTGTGCAGTGTATGGGCACCTTAACACTCTGATTTGGTGGGAATATCTATCCCAATACAAATACTAGTGTTTCAAAAAGTGATATTGAATTGAGTTCTGACATTGTATTGCCATACAGTTTTCACTGCTGGTACGCTTTGAGCATGCGTTTTCCCTCATATGTACGATTAGAATTGTTCCCATCTCTGGCATATTTTGATATCTGCCCTTAGGCAAGGCAGGATGTTTAGGCAGGATGTTTACTTTAAAAGATGTTTACTTTAAAAGTATAAAATGATTAAGATTTATTTTTAAGTAATTTCTTAATTTTAAGTTTTTAAAAGTAAAAAGAGCCACCAGCTGTCATTCAGTTATGATTGACCAATAAGATACGAAGTCAGGGAAACCCAATCTCAATTTTCTGAGATGGCATCTTCCAGCACAATGTATTTAGGCAATATACACACCCCTGCCATGTCCCGAGTTTTGCACATCATTAAGAATTTGTATGCCAAAAATGATTGGTTACCTAGAATTTTTGTTTTTTCCCACCATTATTTTAGGCTTTTAGAAATAGCAAACAAGATATTTAAGAGATGAGAAAAAGTTTTTAGTGCTGAAAAGAGGGAGAACTGGGGAGGTAAGAGGGAGAGAGGGATTGGATCCAAAGGAAGGACAGTTGGGAGGTATACAGTAACAAATGAAAAGAAAGAGGTTTTTCTGGATAACAAAGGCAATAGCAGGCGTGTTGTAGTGTTTCTATGCAACACTTTTACTTTTTATAATCTTAAAAAGACATTCAGGTTTCCTTCAGAAGGCCGAACTGAAGATTATTTTGTAATACATCAGTGTCAGCACTTGGTGGCAGTAAAAGAGAAAAGATGTTATAGAGTAACAAAGACCAACTATGACTGGAAGACAAAAATGCTATAGTAGTATATTAGCTAGAAAGGCAGAATACAGAATAATTCATGGGTGATGGTACTGGAAACATACAAATTTATTTATTTTTAAGGGCAACATTAGCAGGCTTCCTTTGTGACCTAACTTACCAGAACTTTAGAGAAAAAGGACAGCATGACATGACCACGCACAATTGTCTTGGGAAGTAATAGCAATTAACTGTGAAAACCAATAATGACTTATCAGTTAAGATCGGTCAGCTGTGTCAGTGCTTTTGGGGAGTTCTGGGGAAAAAAACATTGCAGAATGTTATAAGGCACAAAACCATATCACAATTATTTTCTAAGGGGCCAATAATGTATGTTACTACAGTCTTATTGGCAGTGCAATAATGAAGTGTAAAGTGGTCCATTGTATCAGATTAGAGCAGTCTGATACACTTGGTCATAGCATTTGCACAAAATGGCAAAAAGCTCATGGATGTCAAAGAATTATGTATATAACCCAATTCACAAACTCACAAAGCAATATTCTATCTTTGTAGGGTGATAAAACCGGCAAGCCCCTTTCAAATAAGTATTTGATGTAATAATAATAGGCTCCTATGCAAGTGAAAATGTTAGCTGTAGAACCAAATTCAGTGTATGAACTGCTTCAAATGTCATCCTTATAGGAAAAATATTCATGATTCAAGAGTGCTTCTTTATCATTTCAAGTACAAGTGCATTGGTAGACAGAAAAGATGATAACATATAGCTTAAAATTAGGGATGCACCAATACCGATACTAGTATCGATGCCGATACCGAGTATTTGGGTACTCTTATTCGGCGAAATGCTCCCAATGCTTATCCCCATACCAGAACTCCCGATATCAGGAAGCCGGACGGCCAATCAGTACACACCGACTGGCTTCCTGGTTGGCCAGGAAGCCGGCTCCATGCACTTGGTGACGAGGGAGCATGGAGCCAGCTTCCAGGTCAATCAGGAAGCCAGACAGCGTGTAATGACTCGTACCAATATCACTTTTTCGGTATCAAGTACCACCAATATTTCTTTTTTTTAAACTTGCTTGTTTTTCTTAACAACACAATGGTATAGAGGGGTGGATGTGGCCACTGGTAGGTGATATGGGGATAAGGTAGGGGGTTCAAAGGACCTCCACCAGCTCACTATGGTAGCTGTGATAGTGTACTGATAGTAATATGTACCTGGCAATAGGCAGACAGACAAGAAAAGGAATCATTTCTTCTCATCCAGGCCCCCAAAGAGGTAGTGACTTCAACCTGCAGCAAAACTATTACTGTTAAGGAATGGCAGTGAAAGTGGAGAAACTTACATCAGTTCTCAGCATTTAATTCCACATTTAATTCCACATTCAATAGCAATGCTAGCACAGCTCTGGTTACAACACACTTTGGAGCTGAAGAAAAGCAAAAAACAATTAACTTTCCACTGCCACATCTTCTATTGAGTCCAGATAGGCTGCTGACCATCATCATTACTATGCTAGCTTGATAAGGTCCTATCGTTCTTTTGCTGCATCACTGACATTTTCTCTAACAGGGACCACACCTTATATATCTTTGAGGGGTTCTTCTTGGGTATTTTCTTGTCTCTCATAGAGCCCTCTCACACCTGGCTGGGACACCTTGACCTGACAGAAATCTGACATTGGGACTATTGCTGCAGCAACTGACCTGACTGAATGTCAACAATGGGCCGTTGGGACTTTTGCTGCATCAAATGACCCTCTGTGACCATTACAACAAGCAGCTTTCTTTCTGTGATCACCCACAGTGTGCTAAATGCTACATTGACCTGGCTGCCAACATTTCCTAAAAAATTGGGTTAACACTTTACTGAAATAGGAAGAGGTAGCAGAATATACTTCACACGCCCCAAGCTATGGCAGATTGGGTGCTGCCTCCTGCCTAGTTGGACACTCAGGGGACACATTTAAAACTGGTGGGACTGTCCTGTAGAAAGGGGTCACTTGGCCATTATGCATTGCTTGCTGACACCCTGGATTTGAAAGTCTTGTTTGCTAAGCAACTAATGCTGCAACTTTCCTGGCCTTAAAAATAAATGAAGGAATCCTAATCCCTTTTCCCTTTCCTCTCTATGCTTTGTTAATGGGGATAAGTGGAATGTATAGGACACACATGTGGGAGTATTGCTTTATAAATGTGCTGTAATGGCATGATCTCTGACAGTCTTATGTTGCAGTCTGTCTGTCTCCAGCAGCATCTCTGCAGTCTCTAACCATCTATGGTGTGGTATGTGTGCAGTATCTGACCATCTCCTGTATCATTGCATACACTGAACATACTGTGCAGCTATGTGGTGATACCAGGGGCTGCATTTGTGTTTACCTTTAGTAAAGCAGAATTAAAGTGAATATTTGCTATATTATAGGGACCTTTATATATTACATTTTTTCCTGAAAAATAGCAGTGCACTTTATATGCCTTGGCATTCTTGTAGCTATAGCCTCGGAGACACATATCTGTAGTGTGAATCTAAGACACATCTGCCTCAGGATGATAGTCTCACAAGATGTGGAATAGAATTAGGCATTGTCATCATTGTGCTGCTTACTTTTCGTACCTAAGGACCTGCAGTGTACAGATCTCACTGCTTCTCCTTCATTCATTCCATTGATCTGTGCTTCCTCCACCTCTCCTGCTGATGCTTGATTATTTATCTGTCGGTAATCAGATCACCGCTCATTGGAAAATAGCTCTAACATGGGAATGCAAAGCCCTGCCTCTACGAACATGGCTGTCTCCACACAGACACACAGAGTGGAACAAATCATGATAAGTCAGTAATGGGAATAATATTAGCCTGCAGGCAACCTACAAGCAATACTGGTGACTAATACTTTGCTTGCCCTTTGCTTGTCTTTTTTGTGCACAATTCCCATAGTACAGGTCCTCTTTCACCGTCACTGCATGAAAAGGACAACTGTGGAGAGGGATGAAGGGATGTGGCTGCAAACAAATGGCAGTTGACACCTGAGATTATATGCAGAGCGACAGTGGTGCTTGTACGTCAGTTTAATCATTTGTACTGTGTAATGAATTTTGTGCATGGATAGTGAAATAAAATAAGTCATGTTAGCTCTTGAACTTTGCAGTACTGTGAAAAGCCCTTAGGAAGATATACATGCTTATTTGATAATGTAATGCAAAGCACAGTACCCTGTAGCCACCAATCTGATTTAAAGCGGACCTTTACACTCAAAAATCAAATTCTACCAATGCATCCCTCTATGTATGATCAGTAATAATAACATAGACCTGCCATGTGTAAAATGCTGTGATTTTGAAATACTTACACTTGCAGAGCATTCATTTCCTGCTTTGAATAGGCAAAATGACTTCAGTTTGGCAAAGCAATGCACACTGGGACTGCCTTGTCATCAGCATTGCTGGGAAATCTCATATGTAATTTCACGAGATCTCAGGGAAAAGCATTTTCCTCCCCTGAGATGATGTGCATGGTCACATGTCTAGTCACATGTGCCAGAAATCCAGGAAGTAAAAAGGAGAACTAGTAATCTGCCCTTAGTAAACATGGCCACTGTCAGAAGACTGGGGAAGAAAAGAGAAATAAGGTGTGCAGGGAATACAAAGCCGGCAATCATCTAGAAGTATGTGTCTGTAGATTGTCATTACTATTATATGGGTAAAGGTCCTCTTTAAGGCCCCATTCACACTGGGCGACATAAGGATGTGTGACAATTCCTCTCTCAGACTGTGCAAGGGTTTTCCAGCTCATGGGACAACTATCCAAGCACTAGGTGCCTGAGAGTGACAGTTAACCTTTTACACCGATAAACATGTCTTAATTGGCATGTGTGCGTTTGTGCACATGTGTAGGCAATGGGGGGAGGGGTCTGAGATACAGGATTTTGTATTAAGGGTTAGCATTCTCATCTACATTACAGATAACTGTCCAGTGCTACGTGATGTAAGTGGCAGTAAGAAAAGCAGCAGTTCACCCTGCCTTATAATCACACTGTACAATGCTATCATTATTTAAATGTGTTCTTTTACTTGGGCAGTGCTGCTGGGTGTATCTAATAATTATGGCATTTCAGTGAATAAATTACAATATTAGGATTATTGACATTGATCTCACTTTGATGTCACTGCTCATGCTTAGATTCATTTTGCTGGCTCATTGAACAAGGCATAGAGAAAAGTGCGGTTGTCACTAGATCTCGCTCGTCACTAGATTATTTAACATTTTTGTCAGGGGTGCCTTGAGATCTTCCATACTTTAAAAGTTTGAGAAATGCTGGTATAGAAGTCCATTCCACACTCATACCCCTTAAAGTCCAACAGAGAAGATGGGGTGCTCGGCAGGTGGCGACACCACATACAACAGGAAACCATCAGCAAGCACTCCTGTAGATATTTAAAACAAGGTTTACTTCACACCATAGATTAAGCCAGACTGACATCAATCCCCCTTTATCAAGGTTCAAATTTGTAACTTCATAAAAAGGGCTTTCTGTTCCTGAAACATCCATCTTGCTTATTTTCTATTAGTATGTCAGGTAAACCGTGCTGTAAATTATTTACGGGAGTGCTGGCTGTCCCTTTCCTAAGATCATATATGGACATTTTAGAGTATGCCTCTTGCAGGCCCCGTGATAAAATGCCAGAGCCATGGGACATGACAGAGAAACATGTAAGGTCTAAGCATACCAGGAACAATGCCTCCTCCCTCAGAAAATTCAAGTATGAACTGGATTGACTTTGTAGTTTCCTGTGCTAAGTACAATGGCTTCATGTTTCTGTATCGCTTCCAAGCAGAAAAGCCTGGGGCAATAAACTCCACCCAAGGTGAGCAGCCCAGACAGCACCTTATGTGTAGACACTGGCAGGGTGATCGCTTACACTGAGCTGCCTTGTTTTGTATAACCACAGAGGCTTGGGAAAGGTGTGGCAGAGGAACATCGAAAATATACTAACTTTGTGCTCCGCATATGCTGCTTAACTCAAAGATACTTCTATATTTTATTTTGTATTGCAATAGACCAAAGCAGTGGGAATTTGTAGGAATGCAAAGGAAATCTCAATCTGAGTTAAACTGCAATTGTTTCTTTTATGAATTATCTATTTTTAGACATTAGTTGAATGGGGTATGAACCTGTCAATGGGGCCTTGATATACAGATATAATAGAATAAATTAAGTTTATATTAAACATTGCAAAGTTTTCTAATATTAGATTTGTCAGAAAACTGAAGAAGGGTTTAGTTGCATTAAATGACATCACCTCTTTTATTTTTAATGTAAGCTTTATCTAGTGATATATTTAGGAACTGCAAATCTTCATTGGTATGCTTGTGCATGTTGAGGTTGTCAACTAGATGAGAGGTGTGCAAGTAGTTTCAGATATAGTGCACTTCAAATAACATCTGCTGAGAGCAATGAGAAAACTGCTACTGCTCTGGGTCCCAGAATTATGAAACATCTGGGTCCCTAGTTCAACAATACTGGCCCTGTTATCAACAATGGATCCTGTTGAATGATCCTGTTGAAGTAATATGCTGATAAATAATGAGATGCCGTAGGGAAGAGCCATCTTCCACACAATTATTCTGTTCAATGTATGGTGCAAATATACCATGTCTTGCATTTGCCAAACATTTAGGTTTATGCACTGTGTAGCGAACTCCGCCATCTTAAAAAGTAGCAACTGGCACTACAGATGCGCAGCAAGTATCTTCTTAACTACTGCACATTTCCCAAAGTTCCCACAGCATATAATGCCCTGCCCTGGCAATTAATGGTAGATTGGCAGTTCATTAATACTGTATATTCTATAGAAACTGCCTTTAGTTTTCCTGTAACTGATTTTATTTCAGCTGTCATTCGTCCTTAAAAGGGACAGGGACAACCTGCAAGTTAGTATATGAAATACAAGAATCATGCAAATATGAATTCATTTACAAAATAACTTAAAAAGTGTACTCATACAAATATACTATAGTTTGCCACTAAACAGCTATGCAGCCACAGAGGCAAAGCTGACTCTATTTTTGTAATTGCATAAATACCGATCGGGAGGGTCAGCGTTAATTGACCCAATTATATAAATGTATTCATAAGACATTAAATATAATATTGCACAAACATTTGCAGAATGATATATATTAACTTTTCTAACAGTCATCTCAGGTAGATGAATATCAGCAAAGATGAGCAAATGTCTTCAAATCCATTCCACCAGTGACTCTCCTAATTCGTCCCTGTCAATCGGATCCTGACTAACACCTCTTGCTGATCTGTATGTGCATTTAATTGGAGAAATGGGGAGGAAAATGTTCCTTATGACGTTTTAAGACATCACCCATTTTGTATGCTTGACATACACCTAGATCTAAATGAAAATACAAGTAAATGAAATTAAATATCATAGTATGCATTGTAGAGTGAGAACTGGCATGTATAGAGATAATGGTAGATGGAACATTTTTCATATCAGGATTTTTTAAATAGGTTGCAGGTTTACACACACACACACACACACACACACCAGATTTGCTAATATCTCTATACTTGTAGCAAATATTTTTGTACACTTGGGTGTGACATTCTCGACAACCCTCCTTTAAGAATTTTGTAGACCGGACAGTTGTGCTCAGGCTTGCAAATACCTGGTAGGCATATTGGACGTGCTCACATCACCTGCACAATTTATACAGTCAGTAATTTAGGGGTCATTACTTCTCCTGGGACCACTGGGCAGTCAAAATATGCTCTGACCATGTTTCAGATCCTGCATGTGGAATTAGTTTGGTGTATACATTTTATCTTGTCCAATAAACTGCACTGGCCTCTACTGTTTCTACTGTTGGTCTTATGAACACCCTACGAGCACCCTGGATTAGGAACAATAGCTGTTGACGTATATCTTGGGTGCCCTATAAGCTGAGGTTACTGCGGGGCATGACAGGGCTGCACATTAGTGGACCATTTTTGCAAGCATTTGTATGCTTTTGTATGCAGTTGCATGCATTTTTTGTCCACGTAGGTATGGACCTGGGATGATGCAGTGATAAACTCTGTAGTAATCTCAGCTCGTCATATAAATGAAAGAGCTACGCTGATTGCCCATAATGTTTGTCAAAGTCAGCACACCTCATTTGGGAGCTTTATCCCTGTGTAAGAGCACCCTTATTCTTCTATAGCACCTACAGTTACACCATTTTTTTGCAAAATTTGTATTGTGATAATTCCTTCATTCATAGAGCACGCATTTAATTGCATTTTATCAACTATAATTCACAGCCTTTATTTCTTTTTGCAACAAATGACATATTCAAATGCATATACTTAGCAATAAAGCTACAGCAGACATCGAGATGATCTGATAGCTCTTTCCCTGAGAGTTTAAATCTGCTGACAGTGTCTATGACTGCAATGTCACTGCAGTTCAAGGTGTGGCTCTGACTGATTTTACAGCAAAACATACCCCATTATACACATAAGGAAGCCCATGTTAAGTTTCACAGAGCCCTTCAGTATTATTTAAAGATATTCCATGGCCATAAAAAGTTGAATATGCCTTTTGATGCAGAGTTCTGTACAGCTGATGGCTCTGCTTCAAACCCAAAGCAATCAGCTGCAAGTGTATCAGTGGCTGTAGAACCACTACTGCTCTCGCTGCCGGTAGGATTTCTTTGACTATGAAAACCCCCACAAAATCTGCTTTTGAAAACAAGCATCAATGAACCACAGTGAGTTGGAGGCTTGCGGAATGAAAAAGTGGCTTGGGTCTGGGCTTTCGCCTGACAAATAAGCGAATTGGAGAGGGGGAGTTGAGTGTAGTTAATAAACTACTCTCATCTGCAATTGCTTCATCCATTGGTACTTATTGACACTGCTGTTTGATTGCTTAAATCAACAACAGATTAAGGTATGCAATACAGTTATGTGGTATGTAACAAGTATATAACTATGGCATGCTTAAGGGCAGGTTCACACCATTTTCCGGAGCAGATCTGGTCTGGAAAATAGTGTGAACGTGCTGCAGTTCCAGTGCATTCCAGATCAGACGAAATGACACATGCAGTATTTTTCTGGTCTGGAACGGACTCTGCTGGTGTGAGCAGAGGCCAGAAGTAGCATAAGGATACATTAGGATGCATTTTGGATTTGGAAACAATCTGGTCTGGCCTGGAGATGATCTGGATGTGGTGTGAATGGACCCTAAACAGTGAAGGAAAAACATTTTGCTAATTTATGAACATCAGAAATTAAAGTATGTACAAAAATATTTTGATTATTTCAAACCATATTGAAGTCTTTAGAGAGCTATGCTTGTTGTTCAATGTTGGCAATGTGGAGGACTGATAAGCAAATTACTATTAAACAAAAGGCATGGGAAGCTGGGCACTGCCATGTGAGACATATACCAAAATCAAAAGCACAGTACCTCTCTTTGTACAGAATTGCCAAATTTCCCTAACAGCAACAAACACTGACAGTATGGCTGCTGTAAGCCCACACTTTTATTGTGAGGTATATTGGGTTGTTCCTTTTTTTCCTGTTGGCAAACGTCGTTCAAAGTTTTCAGCTAAAAGTTTGCAATTCATGAACCTGAAACTCATCTCTACTTTGAGGCTCACATGCTCCTCAGACACTCCCCCCAAATCAAAACCTTGAGACATCGTGTGTTTCTCTATGGCCCCCTATCTTTGCTCCTGCAGGGAACTCCAGTCACTGTAGTATTAATCAAAGGACCGCTGGAATGTAGTGGCATGGTCCTGTACCCAGCTTCTGAATGACATTCACCACAGCCATTTAGGAGCAGGTATGTGACTACACCACTGGACAATCCCTGTATGTATATATATATATATAAATATGGGAAGGATATGGCAGCACACTGGGTGTGGGAACGCTGTATCCTCCTTCAATATCCACTGTTCACGGTTAATGGGGCTGGGGAATCTGGATTTTCATTTGGGACTTGGCTATCAGGAAAGGAGAATTGGAATAAGCAAAGCATAGCATTGCCAAGCCACAGTGGATTATTATGTTTTTTTCCCTTCCTTCAAAAATGTCCTGGTAACTCGTGTACTTTTGGATTTTGGTGGGATTGTTCTTATATTTGGATCTCAAAGGTAGTAGGCTTCTCAAAATGAAATCAGTTTGTTCAGATTTAAGGTGCCCATACACCTTACAATTATCTGGAGATTTTTGTCCGCAATTGCGTTTTTGCCTGAAAATATGCCAGTTGATGGGGAGTGCACAACCTCAATTACTGTACAACTGGCAGATTTTTATCTTTCAAGCAGGACTAGAAAAGTTTTGTCTAGTTGGACGAAAATTGACAGGTTAGTGGCGTTGTTGTACAACAAAAAAACTCAAGATGAAAACGGCACATGCTCAAAGAAAATCTGTCCTTTCGATTGATGAAAATTGGCCAGTTAGTGGTGCTGACGTTCATTAATTGCGAACCACATTGGTCTGTGCATGATGGGCTAGTTGTAAGAAAATTAAACGAGGGTGAGATGCCCGGACAAAAAAAGTTGTACAATGGTTGTAAGATATATGGCCACCTTTAGTCAGTTTTTTGCACAGAAGTTGGGCAGCTCTTGTGTGCCTTATATACTCTCTTTTTATTTTGTAGCTTTGGAAAGTAGTAATAGAGGTGTAACCATAGCTGGTGTTAGGTAATGGCAAAAGAAAGAAGTAGCTTGCTTTATTATTATTATCACCGTTATTATTATGCCAATAGCTTGAAATTCCTCTGCCACAGACCATATTTTACTGCAATCTCTTTGGGTTATCTCATTTTTATGTCTATATGTATATTATATTGTTGTCCTGAACCTTAATGCTTTGCAAAACGTTTGCAGCAAGTCCCAGTTATATATTTTTCAATATCCTTGGCCGGAGAGTAATATCTTGTGCAGAATATGCAACATTACAAGCTTAAGTTGTAACACAGTTTGTGAATGCTTACTAGAAACTTTGTAAGTGGGGGGATGATCATAGAAGTGGGGTAGACCTGACTCATAAGATTCCTGCAGAGTATTCAAGGTGTGGACTCTGGCAATGAGCTAAAAGACAGCAAAACCCTGTCCAGAATTCCAGGTGCTCAGATGTCTGAGTCATACACTGGAGGGGAGGGAGGGGTTCTTTAGTGGAAGGCTTTAATGCTCAACAATTCAAGGAAAGCCTGCAGGCAATTCATAACTAGTGCTGACTTGCATTAATAGTGCTAAAGAAGCTCAGGGTTCAGGCATGCAGAGATGTGTGCAGGTATGTCAGTCCTGAGCACGACTCAACAGCATGGGACCACCTGAATCCCTGCTATCTATATAAAATGAAGCTAATAGTAGATTTATTATTTTCTCATATATTCAGTGCAATGGCAGACATATAAAGTAATTCAATGGAAAGAGAAATGTAGTGTTGCAAACTGCACTATTAGCGATGAGTGAGCCAACAATCTATATATATTTTGCAGAACAACAGTATTGTATGCTTATGTGTCATTTGTCTTGATAAACTTTATACTTCATATTAACAGGCATGACTTTAAAGGGAATCTGAGTTGACTAAGGCCTCATTCACACTGCTAAGAGCTGGGACTTTACAGATCCGTGCAGCGTGCACGGCCATATCGGGCTGCTCCCGGGAAGGACAGGTGCTGCGTGTGATTGTATGCAGCAGACTGTTCTTCTCTATGGGAATACGCAACTGTACACTCACCCGAACTACACATGTGTGCGTGTGCGTGTGTCCGTGCTCGGACACAGACAGGATCCATCCTGCACAGATGTGCAGCTCGGGTGAGCACCTGTCCTTCCCGGGAGCGGCCCAATATGGACATGCACGCCGAACGTGCACGCTGGCCGGCTCTTAGCAGTGTGAATGAGGACTAAAGCCTTGGATGTAAGCTGCCATTCTTTGACTATCATTACATGCTAAAGGTGCCCATACACCTTGCGATTATCGTTCGGAAATAGAACGAGATCGGGTTTTCGTATGATAATCGGCCAGTTGATGGGAAGTGAACGATTAGAAATACTGTACAACTGGGTGAATTCCCTCGATCAGTCAGACTGGAAAACTTTTTTTGAAACGTGATGTTGTTGTATGGGAAAAAAAATCGCAACATGAACACTGCACATGCGCAAACGAAAATCTGTTCCGTCAATCGACGAAATTCAGCCAGTTAGTATTGCTAACGAACTAAAATCGAAATCTACATTGGCCTGTGCATCATGGGGTATTCCAGCGGAAATCGAAGGGGGGTTTGATGACGGAACGAAAGCAATCGAACGATAATTGTAAGGTGTATGGGCATCTTAAGTCTGAACTGAGTCGCATTAGTGACTTATGATGAGTATGAAGTCCAGTGTTTGTATAATGGCAATTTTCATATGAGGCTTGTCATAGAGGAAATTGCTTGTGTGGTGTGTGAACTGAACCATTCCATTTTTAGTTGGTTTATTGATTCTAGGAAGGAATCAGAGCCACATGTCATAAGCCACAGCAGAGTGAATGAAACCTAAGTGACACTAAAAACGGCAAACTGTGTTCTCTAGATAGAGGAAGAACCACATACAAGCGAACATATCAAAATATATTTTATAAAAAGCTTCTATACAAAAAAACTAGTTTTCCATAGCAGCCACTTAGGATCCTTAATTAGTTTGTAAGATGTACTGTAAATGAAGAGGTTGATGCTAATGGGTTGCTATAAGCATAAATAAATGTCCTACCACAATTGTAATGCTAACAACTCTTAAGAGCTACGGTAGTTCCAATATTCAAAAAGGGGGCTAGATGCCAACCAGGGAACTATAGGCCGGTCAGTCTAACATCGGTAGTTTGTAAACTGCTAGAAGGTATTAAGGCTTAAGGACTATTTGGTAAAATTTGTTAAGGATAATGGCATAGTTAATGACAATCAGCATGGGTTCAGGAAACACCATTCATGCCTGACTAACTTGCTAACTTTTTATGAGGGGGTAAGTAGGAGATATGGACGGAGGTAAGCGGGTAGATGTGGTATATCTGGATTTGTCAAAGGCATTTGATACGGTACCACACAAACGCTTAATACACAAGCTGAGAGCTATGGGCATAGATGAGGTGGTGTGTTCGTGGATAGAGAACTGGCTACGGGAACGTGTCCAGAGGGTATCTATTAATGGCACCTTTTCAGACTGGGCTAGTGTAATGAGCGGTGCGCCTCATGGATCTGTGCTGGGTCCCATATTGTTCAACCTATTTATTAATGACATCGGGGAGGGAGTAAATAGCCATGTTTCTGTGTTTGCAGACGATACAAAAATAGGGAAGGTACTAGAAATGGATCGGGATAATATAACATTACAGGAGGACCTGGATAAAATAGGGGAGTGGGCAATAATATGGCAGATCAGGTTAAATGTCGATAAATGCAAAATAATGCACTTTGGAAATAAAAATAAACAAATGGGCTATACAATCATGGGTATGCCGCTAGGGAAGTCAGAAATAGAAAAAGATTTGGGGGTCAATGTAGACCACAAACTGAATGGTAGCTTGCAGCGCCAGGCTGCGGTAAACAAAGCTAGCAGAGACAAGTCTCTAATTGTGCCACTTTATAGATCATCTGGAGTACGCGGTCCAGTTTTGGTCGCCGGTACTAAGAAGGGATGTCCTTGAGCTGGAGAGAGTCCAGCGGAGGGCAACCAAACTAATTAGGGGAATGGAGGACCAGAGCTATGAGACAAGGCTACTGAATTTAAACATGTTCACACTGGAAGTAAGGAGATTAAAAGAGAACTATAAGGTGAGTGCTTTTCACTCACCTCATAGTTCTAGCCAACCTGTGACAATGAAGGTCAAAACTTTTATTTTTAATGGGGCTACCCCTACACTGCAAGTTTTAACTGCTCGTTTGTGTCTAGGTGCTAAAATAAAAAGGTTATACTCTCCCGATCCACAGAGCCGCCTTGCTCTTAGACCGGGTCCTTCTAACCTCGCTCCTTGTCCACTGCAGCAGTCTAAAGCTCTCCCCTGCTGGCTCTTAAAATACCTGAACAATCTGATTGAATGCAGGCATTGTTCAGGTATTTTGAGAGCCAGCGGGGCCGACTAGCAAGATACTGAAGCTTGGCCCAGCGGGAGACTCCTCCATCCACACAGTTTAGCATAGATGGAGGAATCTGTTGCACTAATCTGTAGGTGTATGGCCAGCTTAAGGATCCTCGAGTCATTGCATCCAATACACTGGGGGTCATTTATGAAAACTAGAGCAGACACAAGCTGGAGCAGTTGTCCAATCAGCTTCTCTCTTCAGTTTGTTCAGTCAGGCATTGAAAATTAAGCAGAGAAGCTGATTGGTTGTCATGGACAACTGCTTCAGTTTCTGTCAACTCCAATTTTGATAAATTCTCCTTACTCCGTATTGGATGTGAGGACGACGAGGCACATACCATCGCTGCAGCAAGGGGGGAAACAGGCTGGAGGGACCGCTGTTACAGGCGGCTGGCTCCGAGGTTTAGGTGAGTATAACATTGTTATTTTAGCACCTAGTCCTTGACGAAAGCAAGCAGTTATCTCTTGCGGTGCAGGAGTAGCCCCACTGCAAGGGTTAATACAAATTTTATTTTAAGGGTTTGTTCACACCAGATGCAGTGCGTTTCGGCCCAATTCTGGCCAGAACGCAATGCATGGCATTGTGGCTGGCTCACTTTTTTGCAGGGCAGGAGCGGGCGTTGCGGTCGTCCTGCAAGCACTATTTTGATCACACCAGACCGGACCGCACCGCAGGCACAATGTGCCTTGCGATCCTGTGCGGCCGATCGCACTGTGGCCGGAGGGCGTGGCTACTTTGCCATTCACTTCAATAACCCGTCACGCCCCCTCCTGCCCCACAAAAAAAGTGAGCCAGCCAGCCAATGCGATGCAGAATCGGGCCGGAATGCACTGCATCTGGTGTGAACGAACCCTAAGTGTACTTTAAAACATTTGGCACCTTTAAGATAAAGTCATGATCCCTCCTTCCCCCTGCACAGATGCCGACAGTGCAGTGCATCTCCACTGACTTCTATTGGGCTCATCTACCTCTATCTCCCATGTGGGAAACAAGCTCCATAGAAGTCAATGGAGATGCCCGCAGAAGGATGTCAACATACAGGCCGGGCCCATCGGAACTCGGTAAGTATGTATCTGTGCAGGGGGAGGGAGTGATTGGTGACGTCATTTTCAAAGGGCCAAAAGGATAAGTGCAATTTTTTTTAAGTGCACTTATCCTTCAAGATACAAAGTGATTGTGTAAAGGTCAACATCACAAGAGTCAGTTAAAGTAGTGGTGAGAGGTGAATGTAACTTTAGGGTTCCATATATGCAGGTTTTCAACGTATCTATTTATATACCTTTTTTATTGGTTGGACTCGAAGGGCTTGTGGCTTTTTTTTCGACCTAATTATATAACAATGGGTAAATATTACCCACCTGTGTGCCCGTTCTGCTGATGAGCTATATTATGGCATTTGCATATGAATGCGGAGTTTGGGCACTTGCTAATCTCTAGACCAGTGAAACATCCCATTACATACAAAGCAGTTCCAGTTCACCCCTATGGACAGGCAGGATTAGTTACTTTTGCAGTACGTTTCAGTAGACAGAGTTTGTACTAAAGACATTCCTTTGTGTGCTGAAATTTCTACAAAAAGGACCAATGAGTACAGAAGCATCGCTGCTTCTTAAGATGAATGCCAGTAATTACATCACCCCTTGCTGCTTAAATGGCCAAGCTGCTCCAGCAAGGAGTTAGGCTGGGCACACACCTTACAACCATCGCAAGACTTTTGTCTTGCAATGGTTGTAAGGTACTTAAAAAAAACGTACGATCTGCCTATGTTGCATAGGCAGATCGTACTTGCGATGATCGTAAGCCACGCCCCCTGAGGGGCGGGCTTCCGATGACCGCAATGCCGAACGGGCAGTGTGCGCTTGCGCACACCGGCCCGTACGGCTGTTATCGTACGTACATGCCGATGCTCGGCGGGTTTTCAAACATGTCCGTAAGTTTAAAGTCGTGCGACCTTACAGTAGTAGAGGTCGCACGGCTTCCACACACCTTACGATCATCGTACAATCGCGGGATTTCCCGCGATTCTCGTACGATAATCGGAAAGGTGTGTGGGGACCCTTACACTATCCTTGCTGAAATTCCAGGTTCTGGGCCTGCCTGACACTTTCACTGCATTCTGCAAGCAAATGAAACACAAAGCAGAGAAAGTCAAGCTCATAATGGCCATTGGAGGCCGATGGAGCAATGAAGATCTTGTGGATAAAGACATCAGTTCTCTAACTCAGCTTTGAATTACTCTTTAGCTAAAAAGTAGCTGTTGTCACTGTTCTTAAAGTTGAATTGTACATTTAGTTATCTTAAATTAGTTATCACAGTTATTGGTTTGAGCTGTTACAGACCTCTAATCCGTGTTAACATACCATGTCTACATACAACTGCATGCATGCAGTTTGCAAGCAATACAATAGGATGTTTCAGCAGAACACCTATGTTATGTTTGGGAATTGCCCTCCTGTCGCACAGACTGCAGAAAGTGTGGCGTCTGGGTGGGGTGAGAAATGCTCTCGTCTCTCTCTGTGATGTGCAGGGAAGCCGCCCCACCCTAAGTTTTGGAGGAACAACCCTGACAGAATTAGAGCAGGGAGGAATCCTTACCACACCCAAACCAGGCAACACTGCTGCTGATTTTGCTCTCAGCTCAGACCTCCTGGAAAATAACCCACATACTCTCTATGTGAATATTAGTTAATCCCTAGGTAAATAAACCTAGGTGGTCAGTTAAATAACGTTATGAAGCTTATCTTAAATGTATCTCTGTTCTATAATTATTGATCTTCAGTTCTAGAGCTAGCAAAGTTTATGTGATTCTGGAATCCAAATGAAACTATGTAATCAATTATTTTCACTTGTATACACATACAATAATCCTTGGCATCTGTATTACTCCTTAGGCCTGTGGTGCCCAACAGGTAGCCCACAGGCTCTCCTTTTCTGAACTGGGGCCTCCACCAGTTGGGCACCTTGCTCTCTGCATTCCCACTTCTGACAGTAGAGACCCCTGCCTGACATAAAGGAAAGAGAGCAGCCTGACACCCTCAATACACGATGGGGGTTAACAGGGAGGGTTAACAGCATTGCCAGTGACCACCAGTGAAGTGGGAATTAAGCAGCACTGCCACTGATCACTAGTGTGGGGGTTATTATGGTCTTCACTGACACCAACAATGAGGCTTATTTTGCACCCACTTTCTCTGTGCATTGTAGTAAAAAAAGACAGCAGAATTAAACTTTTTAGGGTGCTGAGGTACGTTGCAGCCCATTCATTTTAAATGGGCTGCCTAAAGTAATGCAATGAACTTCAACACATAAAATCAAGCTACTATTGTGCAGCCACTTGTACTTACTAAATGATTCTCATCGGCTTACACCAACGTCACACATCTCAGGGGCTCTTTAACTCCACAGAGACAGTCTGAAGCATCCTCAGACTGTAGGTGGGGATAAAAGGATGATTGAGATCCGTTAACACTCCTTGTCTACAGCCTTGTGGGGCCAAGCTTAATTTCACAGGAGGGGCAGGCTGAAAGGAGTATACACAAACACACTTACAGAATAGCGTGGTGGTAAACAGACTACCAAGATGTAGGCATGTCAGTATGGTGTCCTGCAACTCAAAGAGGGAATGATTGATATGCAAACTGACCACACCAGCATGGGTTTGCTTCGGTGCTTGGGGTGGTCAGATTGCAACAGCAAAGAAAAGCTGTGGCATGATCACCAGATATTTCTAAGAAAACTAAGAAATAAAACTTTATTACACATACCTTCATAGATGAACAGACACATATATGATATGAAATAATACATTTGGGGTGAACATACACTTTACACTGCTTGTGCATGGAGTTGACTACTGACATCCATGTTACCACAACAATATAATGTTTTCATAGTGAAGGAGTAGTACTCTAGTCAGTAAATTTGTGCTGCTATGATCAGGAAAGAACTGAGTTGCTAATATAACAGGTGTGTTTGCCTCTCACAATCATTTTCTCATCCTCTGCTTTGTAAAAGCTGGAAGGTTAAGCAAGGAGTGAACAAGCTGAAGGCTGTATGAAACACAAAGGGAACCTGTACCATGAGAAACATAGGGGCTCCCATGTTGACCGCCTTGTAAGAATGCTAGTTACATGGTTGTGTCTGGTGTTAGTACTTTCTGAGTCATTGACCTAGAACACGTGCAGTTTAGAAAATCAGAGTGAAGTTAAAACTTATTTTTTTAATATTTATTCCAGGTCTGTATCATTAGATCAGCATGACAGCCAGATAACAACTATTTGCAGAATGTTAGCAATGGTAGCTTACATATTATCTCAGCGCAGGTTTATTTTAAAGCACCCTGCAAAAAACATATAAAGGAAGGAGATACCGCTATCCGATGGACACTGCAGTGTTTACTTCACAAACATGCATACATAAAATGTAAGCTGCAGTGTGGGGTCTGCGTTGTCCCCCCATAGTGTTCCCTGCACAACCCTGCAATAGCACTCCATGATTAGAGGATAGGCCAGTCACATGACTTTGACAGGTCACGTGACTGGGTCTTCTAAGTTGCTAATATGGTGTTTTCTGGGAGAGAAATAGATCCAGATAGGGGGAACGGCCTGTGCCAGGTTTGCTATTAATTGCTATAAACCCCATCCTAGCATATAAGCCTGTGTTCATCTCTGTGTAGACACCAATCCATTTAAACACTATGCTGGCTCTATATTTGGCCACAGAACTTCTTACCAGCAGTATTGCATATATTTATCTGCAGGTTGCATTGGATCTATTGCAATTCATTCTTTATTGATGCTTGTACTACCATTGGAGAGATTTCCACACCTACTAAATAGGAAGTGAGGGAAAATTCCCCAAACATAAACAGCCATAAAAAGTATCCATCCCCATTTTATCCAAAACAAAAAAGGTTTTGGCCCGGAGTTGGGCTTTAGGTCATGCTAGTGACTCAATGTTCATGATCTTGTTTTTTATTTTGTGTGTACAATGAATGCATTTAATATCTTTGTGCCATAATCATTCACCAGTTTCTACTATTGCTCTTTCAAAGACAGGTTCTCTTTAAGTAGTATGTATGTATGTATGTATGTATGTATATATATATATATATATATATATGTTTAAAATGTAAATCTAATATTGCAGGAGATTGGATCTTGATTCAAATATAGGGGTATTTGCCCTAATACATATATGAGTAATAGCTGCATATTATGTAAGTGGTATGTGACCTGCAGTCTATTGCTGTTGGCTGGAAGGTGTAGACCATTCATTCAAAGAGAAGCTATTTAACTCAACGCAATAAAGCTGCTCATGACTGGGAAGCACATTGCAGATTGTTTAGGTCTCATTCACATCAACCTGCACACTTCAATGCATGCACACTGGTATGTGTTTTTTACACTTCAACTTCATTTACCGCCATGTTGTGTTGCGCTGCAGTGTGGTGACATTCGGTGCCTTGTGTTACACTGCATACAAAATGCAGACATGTTGAATTTTTATGCAGTGCAATGCTGCGCACCTCAACACAGTGTTATGGTTTAACCACTTGAAGTCCGCGGTGTTAAACCCCCTTCCTGTCCAGGCCATTTTTCAGTATTCAGCGCTGCAGTACTTTGACTGACATTTATTTAGTCATGCAACGCTGTACTGAAATGATTTTTATACCATTTTTTAGGTACAGATAGAGGTTTCTTTTGGTGGTATTTAATCAGCACTGGGGTTTTTATTTTTTACTATATTAAGAATAAATTACCGAAAATTAAAAAAAACTTTCCCATATATTAAATGATAAAACATTTATTATTGCCCAATTTTTTGCTAAAATATAAGAGACCCGCCGTCCGTCTTTTCTCAACGGGCGGACGGCAGGAGGTTAAACAGGGAAAACAATTGTTTTGAATGTGCCCTTGCGTTGATCTTGTGTTTATCTATTTATAGCAACACAATTCAATGGACATGGTGTGAGCGAGCCTTTAAAACAGGGGTGTCAAACTCAATTTAATCGTGGGCCGCATCAACATTATGGTTTCCCTCAAAGGCCTGTAAGACTATATAAATGTATCTAATGTTTATCATAATTGCCTCTGCATTCGATTATCACTGGTTTTAGTAATAACTTAATACCTAGATCTGAAAGTAGAAGTCTAGGAAATGGCCTGGTTGGCCGGATTCGGCCCCTGGGCCGTGAGTTTGACACATGTGCCTTAAAATATAGTGCATAACTATTCATTCATTCTTTGCTGAAGTAATCTGTCTGGAACACCCATGATAGCAGCAATCCTGTCATGTCTCTGCTAGGTGTGGAGCGGCTTGCTGGGCAGGGAGCAGTTTACAGGGTGGGGCTGGTTACAGCTCAGTGTGAAATTCAGGATTTTGCTTGCATGTCGTTTTTCTTCTCTAGTAATTAAAGTTCATTCAATAGCATTCTGTATCCACCCAAAGCTTGGCTGAGATTTCACACAAACACACACCTCATTCCTTGCTGGGCTCAGGCAAAGGTTTGCTCATTAATTCTACAATCAAATTTTTTCTCATTTCTACATGAGTGATGTGTTGAGCCCTAATATGGACAAACTTTCACATTAATACACATATGTACATTTATTGTTCTATAGCAATGCAGTGCCAATATGATTTCAGTTTTATTGAGCAGTGAAAGGGGACACCTGGTTGGTTAAAGGGTTTCCTTTCCCAAGTTTGCAGACAAAGTTCAGCTCAAAAACAACTTGCTTAATCAACAAAAATTCTTCTCAAGGCTGTCCCCTGAGATTCAGTTATTCCCCTATTGGGTGCCACTACTTTGCCTCTCACACACACAGCAAAGAGTAGGTAAAGTCAGGCTGTAAACCACAGCCCACATAGGCCCCATTCACACTTGGAGTTTTTCTCCATGCGAACATCTGCGGGCAGGAATCGCTGTGCAGTTACATGCAAACGGTTGCAAACCACTGTGGGCTGTTCGTATGAGTCTCACGGAGCAATTCTTGAGACTTGCAAGTCTGAATAGGGTCGAAAAGACCTCCTGTTTTTCCTGTGACAAGCTCATATCACTGCTCTTTGCATACATGAGTCAAGAGTAGTGATTCAAAGTATAATGAGGATATGGTTGCTGACTTTTTGAAAAAAAAAGACAAAATTTGCACATCTCTAACAGCAAGTGTTTTTTCTGCTTAGGCTGAACATAAGCCTCCTTGGCCCTGCTGTGTCTTGCACTGATGTGGGGATCAGTAAGAGGAGCCAGTGAGTGCTGTGGGGCACACAGAAGATTGGAAGCGTCTGCTTTTCAGGGGGCAATTCCTCAGCAATAGAGCAGCATTCAGTGGCAAAGGTGGCAAAAGAGGTAAGTATTTTGTTTCTTCTTTATAGGTAGGTGCTTGGTTAAGGCTTCTTGTGTGACAAGGTTGCTTTGAAGGTTAAGTGCACTTTAAAATCAAGTTCACTAATTATTTATGCCCCTCTTCCCTGACCTAAACAAGCCCCCCATCTTTCCCAGAAGCATACTTACCTCATTCTGACAGCTGCGGCATCTGTTGTTTGTTTACATCAGGGATCTCCGGCCCTCCAGCTGTGGTGAAATTACAAATCCCATGAAGCATCTCTCTCTGGGAGTCATGTCTGTGGCTGTGAGAATCTTGCAAAGCCTCATGGTATTTGTAGTTCCACCACAGCTGGAGGGCCGCAGTTTGGACATCCCTGGTTTACATAATGCAACAAGAAAATCTTCAGTGCTCTGGTGTCCCAATTACCGATAAGTTTTCTTGGAGGGACATTCAAAACAATTTCTAAAACAATTCAGACTAATGATTTTAGGGCAGTCTCTACCCAGGGCTGTGTGCAGATGTCACCAGGGCTGCGTACAGATGTCACCAGAGCTACGTACAGATGTCGCCATTCTGTGTCCAGACCTCACCCGAGCTGCCTATGGGTCTCTCCAGGCCTCTGCGGGCAGGTGCTGGGCTGAACAGGCGAGATGGAGTCCTGAACGAGCAGGTGGTGAGCTGAACGGGGCGGGTTCCTGTCTTGTGCCGGCTCCGAGGCTGTACGTGTGATGTGGGGCTTTCTTGAGCTGTGCCTTTGCTGGGAAGGAGGAGGAGTAGATGTGGGACCCGGCAGGCACTGTCAAAGATAGGTCCCCGGCCGGCTGCCTCAGGTCCCCACATGCACGGGACCTTAGGCAGCCGATCTGATTAAAAAAATTTAAAGGGCCAGTATAGTCCTTTTATTATCAGGACATTTTCACAAGTAGCCCTGTATTGGCCCCAATACTAGTATCTACATCTTTAATATAAGTCTATGGGGCATGGCCAGTACACAGAGGACTTTTTATCACAGGATGTAAACAAACAGCAGAGGCTGTGACCTTCAATTCGAGATAAGGGAAAAGGAAGTGTAAAGGTGGCTTGCAGGGTCCTATGGAGTCAACCATGTGTGCACACTCCCGCATGAAAGTACAGCCTGATGTAATGGTTCTGTGTGTGCTGACAGACACAGGCAGCCTAAGTGCATTAGACTTTTAAGACACACCTCCCAAGTGTTATTGATTGCATGCCGCTTGAAAACACAATACATGCATGATGGCACTATGAGACCCGAGGGTGCAGCTGTAAGATAAATATAAAAGTAAGTGTTTTAGGACTTTTTTTTTTTAAAGAAAAATATATTATGCTGTGTTGGATGCATTAATACAGATTTTTTTTTTAACCAAAAAATTATCTTACTAATTACTCACAAATGACCTTTAAACACGCTGCCTGCAGTAAAATGCTATAAGCTATGGTCCAGTTCAGTATTTCTCAACATTTTTTCAGTACCCTGTAAAAGTATGCAAAATCACATGGCACTTCTGTGTAAAATGAAAAACGTAAGTGTAAAAAGGTAAAAAAATCAAGGGATGAGTTTTAAAGGAGGATCCCATGCAAAAACACACAAAAAATGGGGTTCCCCCGCTCATCAGAGTCCCTCCTCCAAATCAGGAGCCTGTCCCATTTTACATCAGGAGTCGCTATTTACATTAGAAGCCCCCTTTATATCAGGAGCCCTCTCCTTTCACATCAGAGACCCCTTTCCTACACTAGGAGCCCCCCTTCCCTTCACATTAGAGTCCCCCCCCCCACCCTTTCACCGAGTCCCCCCTTCTCATTGGGAACCCCCTTCACATCAGAAGCATGCCTGCACTATCGAAAGGTATGAAGCTGTGCAAAAATGTCAAGCCACTCCTGAGGAAGCCAGAAGGCACACAAGGGCACCGTTGCTTGAGAAAGACTGGTCCAGTTTATTGCATCATGTTTTTCAGAATCCACACATGGTCATTTTGATTGGTCATCTCTGATATATGTGTGGTCCCTTCTGCATTACACCCATGCAGACTTTTAGGGAGGAATTTATACAGACTTTTAGGGAGGAATTTATCAAAACTGGCGCAAACAGAATCCCGAGCAGTTGCCCATTGCAGCCAATCAGCATCTCTCTTCAGTTTGCTCAGGTAAGATTTAAAAATGAGACAGAGAAGATGATTGGTTGCAGTGCAAATCTGCTCCAGATTTTGTCTGCTCCTGTTTTGATAAATCCCCCCATTGGTGTCTGAGCTTGCAAAATGTACCCACAGCTCAAAGTGTTAGATCAAAGTCACATGCTATGATGTTCATGGTCACACACCCAATAGTATAGAGCTGCAGCTAACGATTATTTTCAAAATCGATTAGTTAGCCGATTATTAAGTTCGATTAATCGGTTAATCGGATAAACAATAAAATAAAGTTTAAAAAATGGCTCCAGTGATGGGACTACTAGTTTGTATTGAGGTTGTAGTCCATCACAGGAGAAAGCTTGGAGCGGTGGAAGTAAAAAAGAAAAAAAATAGTGTGGTGTGCAATATAGTGAAATGGAAAGTGTAAAATTATACAGCAATGAATGCAGAATGGCACCGGCTATAGAGGACTACAAATCCCAGCAATAGTACATTATACAGCGCAATGCAGAATATCACCAGCTATAGAGGACTACAACAAATCCCAGCAATAGTACACTATAGCTGGTGGTATTCTGCATTGCGCTGTATAATGTATTATTGCTGGGATTTGTAGTCCTCTATACAGCGCAGTGCAGAATATCACCAACTATAGAGGAGTACAACAAATCCAAGCAATACATTATACATACAGTGTATAATGTATTGCTGGGATTTGTATTCCTATGTATAATATACAGCACAATGTACCATCAGCTATAGAGGAATACAAATCCCAGCAATACATTATAGAGCGCCATGTGGGGGGGGGGGAGGTGCAGGCTTACCTGAGCAGTCTTCCAGCAACTTGCTTCTGAGATCGGACCTGTCTATCGGCAGCTGTTATCCCCCCACACCTGCTCCTCCTTACTACATCTCCCCGCGTCCCTGTGCCAATCGTGGATGTGGGCGGGCGGAGAGTGTGAGGCGGGAAGGAGGTGCGGCGTGTAGAGCGTGGATGCGGGCGGGTCTGGCAGCGGTGAGCGTGAGTTGGGGAGGAGGTGCGGCGCGCGTTTGTGGACCCGTGAACAGGGCCAACTGATCGGAAGCCGATTAATCGATTATTGAAAAAGTTGACAACTTTTTCAATAATCGATTATAATCGATTATGTCGATTAGTTGTTGCAGCCCTACAATAGTATGTAGCATTATGTATGTGGTAGTGAATTATACTTAGATAATGTCATCTCTTAGCCCTGGTTCACACCTAGGCGTATTGCATATGCGCGTCTGTCGCACGTTTTTTTTACCGCGATGCGCGGTAAAAAAATCGCGCGACGCGCGTTTCCGAGGGCTACTTGGCTGTATCCCAATGGAAACGCGCAACAAAAACGGCCCAAAGTAGTACATGTACCTTTTCAGGCGTGGCCCGTTTTGTAGCGCGTTGGGGACGGGCTGAAATACGCCAAGGTGTGAACCAGACCCATTGAATACAATGGGATTTAGATGTTTGAGCGTTTTGTAGAGCGTTCGTCGAGCGTAGAACGCGCTACAAAACGTTCAGGTGTGAACGAGGGCTCAGTGGTCTGGTTACATTAAGTGCTCGTTCACTCCACTACCGGTAGCAGTGACTGGCCATTTGTCAGCAACTGAACAGACCACACGAAGGGACTAGTTATTTTTCTATCAATGTAGCTTGTTCACTTTTACCATGTTTTTGGCAGGTTTTTCAGCTCCACAGAGTTCTTCAAAGCATTATAAATGTGTGTTCTACTCCTAGCCTTCCTTGACATATCAGTGCATTTTTGTGTGTCTCTGACTTGTACGTGTGTGTTTGTGCCGGTCTATGTGTCCCTGCCAGTGTACAGCTGGGTGTGTCAGTACTTTGTAAGTGCACATTATCCATCCATCTGATGCCAACCGGCCGGATAACTGAGACCACAGTTTACACAGCTATTCAACGCATGTATACCCTGGCAATGGGGTGATCTGTAAGAGATTATGCATGGCACAACTTGAGGCTTGCTCTTTCAATTCAACTGTTCATCAGTTCACAATCTTTAGAAAGTAAGTAGTGATTGCCATTAATGTATTACAGTGACATTACCAATGTATTTTCGGAGCTTATACTTTCATATTGTGAGCACATCTTTTGTCCTTTCTGAATCTCAGTATACAATACATGAAAGTATCATATAGTAAAAGTCACATGCGGTTACACTCGTCTATGAGGTCAAGGCAGTGTCAACAATAAACCAAGTACTTAAAGTCCAACTCCAAGGAAATTAAAACTTTTCCCTTTCAGTGGAGCTGTCCCCGCGCTGCAAGGGTTTACTGCTTCTTTATACCTAGAGGACCGGAAAAAGCTGTTTTACTTACCTGATCCCTGCTCACAAAGCAGTCAGTGCTCTACTCTTCTCTCCTACGCTCTGATGTGTGGACTGTCCCTTGGGTTCCTCATGTACAATGCAGGGCTATGGGGTCTGCATTATACTTGATGGTGTCAGCGGTCCTTAGACTACACGAGCTAAGAGGAGAAGAGGCTGTGGGAGCTGGTCTTGCAGCCCAGAGGGATCAGGGATTAGGTAAGCAGCTTTTTCCTGTCCCCTAGGCATAAATGAGCAGTTACAGTGGCAACCCCACTGCAAGGGAAAACTTTTTGTTTCCCTGGAGCTGGGCTTTAAGGCAAATGTGAAAAGTGCAAGCCAAATGCAATGCTTAATGATGGCTGCCAAAGCCTATGACCTTGTTACTAACTCCTCTTTCCACTGAAAACTGCACAGGCCATTCCAACAATAAATTGTGACAAAAAATATGTACTTTATAGCACTTTGTTGCCTAGTGCTCCTCTTCTACAGATGTGAAAATCCAGAGTCTGCATACCAGCAAACCGCTGAATGCATTTTGTGTCCATTAATGTGTAGGCCTGCTATGTCCTGTAGGAACCTCTGTTCATCATGCAACCAATTGTTTTGGACACTTAAAAGATAAGTGCACTTATCTTGTTGGCCACTTTAAAGCCTATCTCCATGTAAAAAAACGAACTTCTTGTTTATGTCTAGGGGTATGGTGAAGAGGACTTTTACTTTTTGATCCTTAGCATCTACACGTATATTGCAGGGGTTCGGGCCCTGCATTAGATATGACGGCAGTGAGCCTCAGACTGCTGGAGGGCTTTAAGCTGGCCATACATTACACAAAATTCTTGATGATGAGTTTTTTGATGAACGGGGCAAAATTCGCACAGTGGGTGCTGCTGTCGGCACCCTTTCGGCCAGCATCCCTCGATCAGCTGATCAAAATCTTCGAACAAACAGAGGGGGCAGCCAATGAGCTGTCTGCCGTTGTCAGATTACAGTGAAGCGGGAGATCAGCACTCGTAAGCGTTGATGGAGGAATCTGTAATATTTTCTTTGCTCAGCCCACAGGTAAAATATTTTACAGCCCACTGTAAATTCTTACAATGTATGGCCAGCTTTACATATTCCCCCTAGACATTAAAGAGCAGTTAACCCTTGTATTGCAGGGGAGGCACCACTGCAAGGGTAGTTTTATTTTACCTAGAGATAGGCTTTAAGCTGACCTAACTAATCCAACCCTCACCCTGCATAGATACATACTTACCAATTTCTGAAGGGCCCATCCTTTATTGTTTGTTTATATCCTCCTTATGTCCCCCTTTCCCCTTTCCTGGCCATGCCCATTCCCTATTCTGTGGGGCTCATCTACCTCTGGCCAGGAGACAACTCTATAAAAGTCCATGGGGATGCATTGCGCAGGTGCGGGCAGGACAGGAAGACTTTTTTTCCTCTGGGTGTAAATGAACAATGGAAGCTGGGACCCGTCGGAACTTGGTAAGTATACATCGCTACAGGGAGAGTGAAGGAACGGTTAGGTGAGCTTATAAGGGCCAGAAGGATAAGTGTACGTTGTTTCTTAAGGTTATCCTATGATTCACCATGCATGTTACAATCTGACTTCACAGTTTTTGTACAATCCCCTTTAGATTTAACAAAACTCCAGACATTCAAACAACCCATCATGCACAAATCAATGTAGTTCGCAATTTACGTTCGTCAGCACCACTAACTGGCCGATTTTCGGCAATCCAAAGAACAGATTTTCGTTTGAGCATGTGCAGTTTTCATCTTGAGATTTTTGTTGTACAATAACGCAACTAACCCGTCGATTTTTGTCCAACTAGACAAACATTTTCTAGCCTGCTGCTTGAAAGACGAAAATCTGCCAGTTGTACAGTAATTACGGTTGTGCACTTCCCATCAACTGGCAGATTTTCAGATTAAAATGATCATAGACAAAAATCTGCAGATAATTCTAAGGTGTATGTGCAGCTTCAAGCTAGGTATATACCTGTAGAATATCTGCAGATTTTCTTTGGTCAGATGGAAAAAGTGCAACATATTCCTCCATCTACGCTAAACTGTGTGGATGGAGGAATCTCCCGCTGGGCCAAGCTTCAGTTTCTTGCTGGTCGGCCCCGCTGGCTCTAAAAAAACACATGAACAATGCCTGCATCCAATAAGATTGTTCAGTTATTTTGACACTCAGCGAGGCACTTGCACACAGAACCATGCGGATGGCTGCGGCAACCGCACATGATCGCGCATTCCCGGGATGCACATCCCGGGATCTCCTAAATTTGCACCTGGCCTGAAGCATGAAGCTGCTTTCAGCGCTTCATGCTTCAGCTGTCAGAAGCTGGCTGAAGTTCTGCATAAGCAGAAGTTGAAGCACATTCCTGTGCATCATTGTCTGTGTTGGAGTTACAGTGGAGACATCAGGAGTCTAATGGATGTGTCCATAAAGCTAACCTCAGCAAAAAGTTTCCCAGCACACTCAACAGCCAGCATGCAAAAAAAAGGAGGCAGCCCAACCTCCTTAAAGGCACATGGACACACAAGAGACCCCGCACATCACAACGGCAGCTGAGACCCCCAGTGTGTCACTGCATTATTTTGCCTGTTTTACATAAAGAGAACCTGTCACCTCCAAATTCTGTCACATAGGGGCTTGTTATCCCCTTTGTGAAAGCAAAGTGAACTGAAAACAAAATTTAAAAAAGGTTAAAATAAAAAACAAAACAATACAAATAAAAATTAAAAAGGTGGTAAATGGGAGGGAAGCAGTTCTAACAAATTTTTTTTAAAAATAAACAGCGCAATGCACTTGGATTGGCACATCAGTACTGTGCCTGGGAACGCGTTGTAGTGCAGCTGCTGGTGTGAATGCAGCCTAAATGGCAGACCATGGTAAATACACAGACTGAATGATCGTTCCATCCATACTGCGATTCGAACCTCGGCTCAGTGAAAATTTTACTTACCGGACCTTATTATATTTTAGTTCACTAGCCCTGCTATAGACAATACTGCCTCAAGATTTTGTGAAATTCATGTTTTTATTACATACAGTATATTAATTTACAAGGTATAGACTGTGGCTTGGTGCACATCTTTAAATTACAGGGTGTATACGTTGAGTCATTTTTAACAATTCGTGTTGTACTGCATGCAAATCACCCCATTTGATGTCTTTCCAACACAGGATGGTTAAAGGTAAAGAAGAACCTCACTCAGTTTCTGACCCCTCCAGGGTCCACATTTGGCCTCTTCCAGGCTTGAGGCCTAATCAGCATTTCCATCTCTGAGCAACCCACCCCAGGCTAAGCCCAGGGGCAGGCTGGAATTGAGCACATGGCAATCCCTTAAGTATATATGCACTCCCCCCAGCATGCACCACTGGCCTTGAAACTCCCAGTGATTGGCTGGTGAGACACTCAAAATATTCTCTCATTGGCTGTCCCACTTCACAGCTGGGTCACACCCCACTCAGGTAGGTACAATCAATAATAGAACACCTGGAATTAACCAGACATAGATATACAAACATATCAAAAGTGCAAAACCCGGTACAAAGTCAATAAATTCCATCACAAATGTGCAATAAACAAGAGGTGACACTCAACATAAAAAAAATAATACAGTAAGGCCTTGTTCACACCAAATGCAGACCGATCCGGTCAGGTTTCTGCACACGCAGTGTAGTGGGTTGTGCCGCGTTTTGGATGCGTTTTTGATGCGTTTAGGGCCGGTTTTGGTTAAAAAAAGTCCATGTTAAGTTTAACATGGACTTTCAGGCACTTGCATGCGTTTTTGATGCGTTTTTGCGTTTTAGATGCGTTCCAGACCAGATCCAGAGCAGGTAAAATAGGGCTTGCCACATTTTTTTCATCCGGTCTGGATCTGGTCTGGATCTGCACGCTGCGATGTGAACTGGGGGTCAAAATACCATAGGAATACATTGGACGCAGTTTTGATCCGGTCTGCACCTGCTCTGGTCCGGATCTGCTCCGCGATTGGTGTGAACAAGGCCTAAATGTAGTGTCTTGGTATCTGTGACTGTGAGAATATCCCCATTAATAGACACCCTAACGGGTGCATCATGAAAATAGCAGCGAGGGAAAGTAACAAGTAGGGTATGCACCTTTGCAGGAGTAAAAGAAGCATAGAAGGAAAAGCGAGACCATAATAAGGAGAAGTAACCCATGCAAGGTGAATTAAGGAGAAAAAGAGAGAAATAAAGAAGAGAGAGGCAGAAGGAAAGTACAGATAGCAATATACAGTGGGGCAAAAAAGTATTTAGTCAGCCACCAATTGTGCCAGTTCTCCCACTTAAAAAGATGAGGGAGGCCTGTAATTGGCATCATAGGTAGACCTCAACTATGAGAGACAATAACAAAGATAAGGAGAAGAAAAAGATAAGGATAAAGATAAAGACAGAGATAAAGATAGAGGTAAAGGTAAACCCATGCAGTTAAACAAAGAAATAAGCAGCCCATATTGAAAACACCATTCTGGCACAAGGGATAGCACGAAATCAGAAATATGCCTCGTTTTCTCTAGAAGTAAGATTACCGTTTAGTGTTTCTACCACAGTCATAGGCACAACCTCAGTTTTAGACATATTGGTTTAACCACAGAATTCATTTTACCCACCGTCATTGAATTGTGGAAGCAAGCACTCAGAGTACTGTCACTGCCCCTTGGTCAGTCTTTAGGTTTCAACCTGACTATAGAGGCATGAGCCATAAAGACTGATGTGTTTGAGACTATTTTACTTCAGTCTCTGTGGGATGTTTAGCTCCTATTAGCTGTAACAATGTAAGACATAATTTAGTACTTCCTCCTACAATGAAGAGGTAGTAAAATACACAGTCATTACCCTCTTTATACACAGAAATGGCATAGAACACTTTACATGCCTTTTTACTCCTGGTTCAGCTCTGCCCTATGCCGTACTCAAGTCACAGGTCTCCATTTTACATATTTTTTTCCCCCTGCTGTAAGAAAAAATTAGTATCTATCACACAAAGGTTTTTTTTCTTTATCAACAGTACCTTTCACTCTTTCTGTGTTACTAAGAACAAGTCATAGCTCTTAATTTACAGCAGTAGTGCAATAAATGTGCCTGAGCTAATACAGTATAATATATAAGTATCTCATCAAGCTCATGGAATACACTCCCAAGCTTATGTTCTTGTAAAACCCATAACTAGGTTTCTGGATTGACTATGTCAGTGGTCTGAACCCTTCATTACTATAGGCCCAAGTGTGCCACCCAAGTTACACCTTTTGTAAACAACCACTAAAACCTACATACACCAAGAACATGCAGACTTCATACTTATATCACCTTTGTTCAGAAATTACTCTAAAAAACCTACAGTAGACATTTGCACTTTACATGGAACTGGTTGTAGATTTATCATCATTGTAGGCACAGTATGATAACATTGTTCCAATGATGTCATAGATGCTTATGACAGCAATCATAGGAAGTCAGAAAAAGAAAAAAACAATGTTCAGAGGTCCCAGGATTACCTATTTCAAAATACTGATGTGGGAGTTTGAGCTCCGTCCATGTTTGGTAATGTGGAATAGGCTGTACTACCTGTGACCATATTAGTTATGCTACAGTTGCAGTGACCTCCAGATATGGCATGGCATTGATTACCATCTTGTGGCACAACACCCATCGTCATCGTGACTTTGACAGTTATACCACTCTTCTTGTTACAGTATTTAATAAGCATGCATTGAGTACATCAGCACTTCTGATCTGCATACTTGTCCTGAGTCAACAACTTAAAGTACTGAAGCTAATAAAAAAAAAATTATAACAGCCAGGCGGCTGGTATTTGTAGAAGCAACCTATGTATTTATCTAATGAAAGGTCTTTAATTAAGGAGCTCAAACACCAATAAAGAAATAGAAGCACCTGTAGGTGTCAAAGTGCACAAATAGCCCTGATATTCTCTACATACCTTCTGCCATGCAATGAGACACTATTGCTGTTATTTACTAAGTATGTGTACATATGCAACCAACAATTAGCTCTGGCTGATTTAGTGGCAGAATGACACATTGGACACGTAGGCTTTTGTTTTACATTGTTGTAGTTTTTGACATTTGTTGTTTTTCTACATCATTTGAAAAAAGCCCACAAATCATTCATCTCTATGGCGTTAATTAAGAAAGTATCTGTAGAAAGAACTGGTATAGTCACTCACTGGTTATAACAAGCTGTCAAATGCAAACATTAAAGATCAGCTCCAGCATTTTTGTTTGTACACTGTGGTGCCACTGATTTTCACAAATTTCTGAAAGTACACTTGGCTATTTAAATGCATCCAGAAGTAACACAAGATGTTTAGAAGATCAAACCACCACATGGTCATTCCGTAGACAAACTTGTGTAATAAAAATGATCATTTTACGAGCCCATGCTTATATCCAGACCACCTGAGCGCCGTACTTATCTCAACTGATTCTTTCCCTGATGATGGTTGGTCCAAGGTTGTCTGCACAGGGTTGGAGTAGTCCATAGATATATGACATCCCCTGTCCGACTGTCATCAGCTGAACTGTGTGTCAATCATATTATTTTTTTCACCTAGAACATTGTAGTTGACATTTGTGGTGGTCAAAATAGTGTCCACTACAGGTTAGAATAGGATCGGTTGCTGTGACACCATTTCTTTTTCAAAATTTTAAAAACTTGTAAAAAAATTAATTTAAATTAACTCAAAGACAGAAAAAAACTCAAATAAAGAAATATATTTGAGGATTTATGTCCTCCTTATGGCGCATGGATTTTCACTAGAAGACTTGGAATATAAACATAACATCATCATACTTTCTCCCACCAAACTGGCAAAAAAAATGTCTTCAGCGTTACGTAAGTGTGTTGTTAGTTGTTCGCAGTGAGTGTGTTTATAAATGTAAGAAGAGTATTGTGATGATTACTAATTTTTAACTGTATAAGTAACCCAACAAGAGAAAGAAGAGATGGTTTCACATTTCCTGAACTATCCCCCTACCATTTTCTTTCTCTGTTTACCCACGAATGCCCAGAGGAAAACTAAACTTTGTCTATGCAGCCTACTCGTCACAGACCCTAATGCAGAAGCTTTTCCTCTGCAGGCTTGCAATAACATGGCCTTTCTATTAGGGTCTATGGAGAAAAGTCACACATGAGCAGTACCAAAGTTGGCTGGGTCTCCTGCATTGGATTACACAATGGTCTGTTCGTATCAGGAGTATACTTAATACTGGGGAAGTGAGGGGGGCTTTTAGCCTTAGATTTTTTTTTAAACAGCAGATGTGTTGGCATCCGTTTTTCAATGGATGCCTACGCAAGGACATATGAAAATGAATGAGTGTGAATGGGAGCAGTTCACACTACTGTGTTGCGTTGCATTGTGCTGCCCTCCGCTGAAAAAAAATTAGGGCAGGCTCTACATTTTTTCAATGCAATGCAATGGACTGGTTTGAACTGCTAATGCATGTCAATGTGAGGCAGAACCAATAATATATATAGCTTAATGTATCAATCAAACCAAGAAAAAACAAAACATAACGCAAGACAATGGATGTCAACGCACTATGCAAACTTGACTCAACATACATCCGTTAACTTGCATTTTTGAGTTCTGATTCCGTTGTGAATGCACCCTTAAAGAGACTAAATGGGCATAGTGAGAGGTTTTCTTGTAAGAACAACTTGCCAACCCATCACCTTACCAGTAAACCCACACAGGCCAAAGTAACAGGTTCACTTTATTTAGCCTTCCGAAGCATATACTTAGTTTTCTTTATGTTCCCCCAGTGCTCCATTCAGCCACCAGTAGTTTAAGGCCTCGTTCACACCATTCTCAGTGCGTTCCAGCTCGATTGTGGCCGTAACGCACTGGATCGCATTGCGGCCGGCTCAGTTTGTTGTGGGGCAGGAGGGGGCGAGGTGGTCCATTGAAGTGAATGGCGCCGTAGCCACGTCCTCCGGCCTCAATGCGATCGGCCGCACAGGAACCCAAGGCACATGTCTGGGATCCAGTCCGAAAAAATGCTGCAAGCACTATTTTTTGGACCGGACCACAGGCATTGATGTGAGGATGGTGTGAATGAGGCCTAAGAAGAACTTTACCCAACAATTTAATATCTCCCAAAACTGTTACTTTTAAGGCATGCCAACTGTCAAGGGTGCCAGTGTGCTTATTACAGCTCTCAATGAACTTTCAAGCTCTCAAATAGGTGAAGTCATAGCTGATCACATGTGCAGCACATTGGCAACTGCAATCCAAATAGAATCTGTGATGGCACCTTCTTTGGCTGTACGGGAATAGGAAAGTATAGTTCCTCTTTAAGTAAAGTCTTTTATCAGATATACACTGCTGCATTTGTAGCTTGGACCATCGCTATCACTTGCTCCTCTAATCTATCCTTAGTCTAGTGGTGGGGGAGCGATTTAAAGAGACGTATGCTTGGGGTATATGGGGGCTAAAACAATCCTCTTGCTTCACCGTAACTGGGCAAAGCATGGGTTTGTGTAAATACTTTGAATCACTGAGCTGGAATACACGAGCACTCTGCCCAGGTTGATGACTTGACACAGCCAGGCAAGGAAGTCTGCAATGGCAGCCTACATATTTCTCTTAGAGCGTTTTCCTTCAAATAAGACAAAGCAAGGAGCAGTAATCAAGAGCAAAAGTGTATTCAGATCACTTTAATGTGCATTTTGCTTGGTTGCTTTGACATTTAATATGATGCAAATTGCTTCAATAAAAGCATGTTGCTGTTTTGTTTTATATCCCTTTCTCTTGTGGTTAAATATATGGGTGCTTCGCTTCATATTTAGTTTCATTTTCTCTGGGAACATAAAACTTAGGTAAATTCCAAGCATGTAACAACTACTAAGGGTTGGTCCGGTGTTGTCAGTGCCTGTACTGGGGTGTGGAATTTAATACTGAATTTGATATATTTTTGCACACACACACACTAGATGAAAGCTAACATTTGCAGAAAATGTTGTATCCACTAACATGGCTTATAATAGGCCTAGTTCATGTTCTTTAAATATGAAAAATGTTCCTTTGTGTTAGGTATAATACTATAACTTAAAGGAGAGCTATGAGGCGAGTGATTTTCACTCAACCTCATAGTTCGAGCCGACGTGTGACAATGAAACTGTCACACGTCGGCTCAGTAGATAGGGAAGTGAGCGAACACATACCGTTGCTTACTCACTTCTCGATCATATCCCTGCAGAGAGCCGTGACTGTCAGGGATCCCCCCCACCCCGCTCTGATCCCCCAGCACTGACTGGCGGAACGGACAGGGGAGGGGGCGGGTACAGTGGCTCTGCCTCTAGATAGGCAGAGCCAGCTGTCAATCACGCAGCTGGGTGGCTCTCGACAATAATGTCGGGATCCGTCCCGGCTGCGGCGGTCTCAGTATACCGCAAGCTGTAGGTCGCGGCTAGTTTGTGTCCTCCCATGACCCTTAGGAGAACTATGGGGAAAAACACTTACCACATAGTTCTCCCTTTATTCGCCAATGCAAAAAAATTCCAAAAACAAAGATATATGCTTTAAAAAGAACCCCAGGAAACAAATATTATTAACCTTGCAGTGGGGCTAACCCCGCACTGCAAGGGTTAACTGCTCATTTTTGTCTAGGGCGGTAAATAACAAAGTTATACTCACCTGAATCTTGGAGCCAGTTGGCTGTCACAGGGCTTCCTCCAGCCTCTCTCCTCCTATAGTGCAGTGATGGTGTTTCCCTCAGTGTCCTCACGTCTTATTCACTGTGTATTGGACATGATGACTTGAGGATCTTTAGACCATCGCTGCGGAGGGGGACCCTGGAAGGATTGGTCTAACGGCCAGCTGGCTCTGAACATCAGGTGAGTTTAATTCTTTTTTAATAATAATTGTTTTTTTCAGCCCTAGAACAATATGAGCACTTAACACTTGCACTGCGGGGGTAGCCCCACTGTAAGGGTTAATAATAATTAAAGCCCAACTGAACCGTACCTTTTTATTTCAGTAATGCATATACAAATATAAGGCTTGTTTACTATTGTACCCTGCTAAGTCCCGCAGCAAGGGTTGAAATTTCTTGTGCTGCCAGTACATAGGAGAGTCAGACCACGGTTCTCGCACAAAGCAGCGGCTTGGCTCTCTAGTGGTCTGACACGGCCCCTAAACACTGCTTCAATCAACTGCACTCTCACTCCTTGAGAATGGGGGAAGGCATGTTAGACCATTGAAGGGCTGGGCCACTGCTTTGTGTGAGAGACCTGCGGCTCTACTTGTTTTGGGTCAGTCACAGAAATGATTACGGTTGTTGGATCAGCATTACTTAGCATTTCTATAAATCATATTTATTTCTCTAAGGACCAGTTTCCTATAAATCAGACACTAAAGTGGAAGCAGACCCACCAATTTAACTGTGTACTCTCTCAAAACAATTACTTTTAAGGCATGCCAACTGATATGGTTGTCAGTGTGCTTATTTCAGCGCTGAACCAAACGTTCAAGCCCCGAAATGGCTGGTGCCATAGCTGATCACATGTGTAGCACCTAGGCAACTGCAATCCAAATAGGAGCTAAGGTGGCACTTTCCTTGACTGTAAAGAATAAGAGGGTCGCTTTGTAAGTGTAAAAGGAAACAGGGGACTCTGCAGTTGTAAGCCTGATGATGACATCAATTTCCCAAGATGCACCTTGTAGGTGGTGAGCTGCTAAGGCCCTCTGTGAAAAGGAAGCACCAGGAATCCATTTTACAGTGTAAATTTTTTCTGCATCCTTGGCTGTTGTAGGCCCACCTGTAGCAATGTGTTTGTTTACATTTAGGGCCTATTGATACCATTCTGCAGCATGAAACTGAGTGAGCTGCAATGTGCTGTATCGTGCGTAAAAGTCTGCAGTGTTACTGTAGTCCATTCATTTTAGATGAGTACAAATGCAAGAAAAATCAGTCCTCCTGTATTTATTTTTACCGCAGTGCCGTACAATCCACATTGGGGACAAAATTTGGAGCAGTTGCCCACAACAACCAAGCAGCTTCTCTTTTCAGTTTGCTCAGTTAAAAAAGAGAAAAGCTGATTGGTTGTCATGCATAGCTGTTTCAGATCTTGTCTGCTCAACTTTTGATAAATTGCCCTCATGGTATAATGGGACACTGCTGTAGTGCAGGTGCATTGTGTATGTGAGTTAGGGTGTAGGAATGGCAATGCACATTAACAGATAGGTAGTGTTGAATTTAGGTGTGGAAAATGTAATCCACATCTTCCCAGGCCTGCATATGATATAGTAAGGTTGTACAGCACAGAATCAGGGCAGTAGAGGTTACTGACTGGTTCTCTTGCTGGCTATTGGCACTGAATGCAGCAGAGCATTAAACTGAGGGAAAAATGGCAAGTTGATGGAGAAAGACTTTGGCCAGCAGACACTCAGTCACGGCTGTTAAACAACAATGATCAGTGCCAAACACAACCTTCCCCTTTGCCAAGGACCATCGACAGTGTGTTTCTACCAACTTACACCACCCTCTGTGTTCCTAAGACCCCTTATGTTATTATTCTACTGATTTGGAGTTTATCTCCTGTGCAACAACAGTAAACAAAAGTGTGTTTTAAGTCATTGGATTTACAATGAAATATGCTGCAGGTAAGATTTAGTGAATGGATGTTCTGCAGAAAGCATTTATTGGTGTAATAGCCCACTTGTAATGTGGCAACACCCTGCAGATCTCTCAAGTTAACAGGGAACCTCCCTTGAGCTGACAGTGGAATGTATTATGTGTTTATGCTTGTTTCTTACAGGCAGTAATAATACATTAAAAAAAAAGCTGGATTCTTCTCCCCTTGCAGCGCTGCGGGTAATTTTACACAACTACGAGTTCCTACAGGCAGAAAAGCCAATGATGTGATGCATTTATCATTAGAAATG
>NW_017307321.1:562616-613969 GCF_000935625.1 Nanorana parkeri
GGGGAGGGGGGTGAATGCTTCAAGAGGCAGTGAAAGGGCACAAACTTGTGGTATGTCAGGCTTGTTATCGGCTGAATCTGAATTGCCCTCAGGACTTACGTTTTATCTGTTAAAAAGGTTGGATTTTTTAAATGTTACGCGAACTTGAGATGTTTTTTTTTAGCTCAGCATTCTTTTTTCTTTTTTATGACTGATTAATAGTAACATAATGGCATTTTTTACAATAATTGTAAACCTGATTTTACTTTGGTTGATGCATAAAAATATTTGAAATAAAATAAATGACCTTCCCTAGAGAGATTAAATCTCGGTTGCAACATGTTACATTCGTTTTACTCTTTATGCAAGATTCTGCCAGAATATAAAGTATTTAAATGTTAATGTTGTATTTGGACCTCTGGGTTTTAGGCCAGGCTCACACCTAGTCGATTGAGCTGTTTTCGCGTGGGTTATCTTTCCGTGATTTTGTTTTGAAAACTGCCCAATTTCCAATGCATAGATATGTCTATAAGACCAAAACCGCGCGACAGCTGTCTGACAAAAGCTCCTGCACCTTTTAGCGTAACAGGCGATTTTGTGCATGCAACACAGCGCAAAGGTGTGAACAGCCTCCATTGGTTCAATCCGACTAGGTGTGCACCAGCCCTTAGTAAAGGGCCTTATTACAATAGATGAATGTATTATTTACATCAGGGGTGTCCACAATTTGTTGTCTGGAGATCTACTTTTCAAAGGACGAGCTCAATGAGATCTACGAACGAAAAAACACCTTTATTTAATAAAAACAAGCACATTAAAATCGTTACTGGAACTACTGCCTCTCTCTCTCTCTCTCTCACGTGCACTCTCTCTCTCCTCACTCTCTCCCCTGTCTCGCTTTCTCTCTGCTGTCTCTTCTCACTGCTGTCTCTTCTCTCTGCTGGCTCTTCTCTCTGCTGGCTCTTCTCTCTCTGCTGTCTCTCTTCTCTCTCCATGGTATCTCTTCTCTCTCCTGGCTGTCTTTCCTTACCTGTCCCGCCCCTTCCTGTCTGCAGCATCTGACACATTCAACCGCACTAGCACCGCGGGAAGGAGCTCAGGTCAGTGAGCCGATCACGATCTACCAGTGTTCCCTTAGCGATCGACTGGTAGATCGCGATCAACCTAATGGGCACCCCTGATTTATATCAGCCACATAGTGCTCACTATGCCATAGTTGCAGTTTTTTTAAATAACTCATTTTAATATATAGCTATATAATCTGGTATATTAAGCACAGACATTATTTGAAAGACCTCATACTTTGACAGAGCGTTACATATTTTGTATTACCATTTGTGAAATCAATACAGCCTATTGTAATACATTACAAGATTGTTTTAGGTTTTGGGTAGACTGAGGATACCGTAGATTGATTGCAATGCTCAACAAGTAGGTTTCTGGACAAAAGATAAATATCTTGATCAAAGTTTTAAAAAATGTTGGCCTAAATATTTTCAGATAATTTTTTCTCATTTTTGTAATCCACTTGGTATTTTAAGGACCCTATATCTTTTCTCTTGATACTAACCCTACGTTTTTCATAGCATGGAACTCAGCCTAGGCACAGCTTCACATAGAATGTATGTCCTTTGCTTTTTGCACTAAACAGGTGGCCCTACTGGTTTGTAGCTGTCAATCTTCCTGTCAGAACTGGAGCATGATGATATATTCTCAAGAAAGTGACTTTACCGGTGTTTTCAGTGGACTTTCCTTGAGGGGGAGCTGCAGGGCAAGATCTCAGCGCTGTGTGTAGCTGTGCGGCTTGTTACAGGTCATTGGTAGGACAGCAGTGGGTTTCTGCCAGGCCGGATTAGTGTATGACAAAGGTGTGCTTTTAAGAGGTGATATATTTACCTAAGAGAGAGAATGACTGTTGTAAGCCCAAATAGTCGTCTGTAATTCATTATTAGGACTATTCATAAAAATGACTAAATGCAAATTGCAAGGACTGTGCAAAGAGCAGTAACCTGTAACAACCAACTAGAATCTTTTGTCCCTACTTTGTTGACAGTAAAATTAGAACTGTTTGGTTGCTATGGGTAACATACTATTTTGTTTTTTTTGTTTAGGCAAAACAGAAATGTCACTTACAAATAATGTTGGCAACATGGTTGTGGGTTTAACCTAGCCTTTCTTAACCAGGGTGTCCAGGTACTGTGGGGTGCCTTCTGGCTTCTTCAGGGGTGCCTCAAAACTTTTGCACAGTGTCATGCCTTTCCATGGTTGCAGGCACCATGGAAACAAATTACGCTAATCCCTTGAGAGTAGGATCCATTTAGGAAAGGACAGATGTTTGCCTCCGTCTAGGCCTGCTCCCGCCCTCTGCCATGCTTCCCCAGCTGCAGCTCCTTATGTGATTGTAGGACTCTGATGTGAAGGGGGAACCCATGGTATGGGTTTTGGAGGGGCCACATGCTGTTTTTTACATTTACATTTTTACATTTTAGACTGGGATGCCTCAAAATTTTGCATACTTTAAAGGGCGCTGTGAGTGAACACGATGTTGAGAAAACCTGGTCTGAAGGTGAGACCTGAGTAAGGCAGAAGCCTCAAATTGCATTAGGTTTTTATTCTTCACAAATCCTAAGTAAATCATTAGATTTGTGCAAAGGCCAAAAAAGGCTATATTCCAGTGTAGACTAGACACTTGCAATGGTCTAATTTGCATGCTGAAAACTGAGCAGAACCTGTATATCTGCATTGAAAACCACTGACCCAGCATAAAGATTTTTTTTTTAAAGTCAATTTTCTTTTGCAAATGTAGAACTATATAGACATGACAAGTGGACCTAAGCTCAAAAAGTTAAGATTTTCTGTTCTAAGAACTGTTAATTGTGCCTAAACATTAACCAGTTAAATCTACGTTTTGTCTTGAATTGCTCCTGAAGAAATAACATTGGTATATGAGGGTTCCCAGGCACTGTTGTGCCTACAACCTCATAGCTGTAGATGTATATATGTATTACAGTTTAGTCTTTCATGATGTATACATAGCAGATATGCAAAATCTATGGGAAAGGGTGTTCCGTCAGATTTGAACAACATTGTTGTAGAATCCAAGGTAACAGTGAAAAATAGGTGATAGAATGATGTCATGCAATTTAATTGGATGGCTCTAACTTCAGTGTTGAGCGCAACCATCTTTCAAGGTACTATTCATTCTAAAGGTATACTTACTGATTGCACTGCATATTAAATGGAAATGGCCTTGTTCAATGTACACTTTCTCTGTCTCATAGTTTCATTAGGGCGTAGCCTGACTCTCCCTTATTAAAGTTCTTCATCATTCTATCTATGCCTGTGAGTACAAAGTCGTAGCGTGCAGCTGCGCTGGGAATGGGTGTGTTACAACCACTCTGCATCCTTGTGCTGAACACGCAATCATTCTCTACTACTGGCTGCTCTACTTTGTCTTCAGGCATTTACACATGTCTGGGTGACAAGCTGCAGTCCTATAAATCAATTTTTAATCAAGTTTTGAACTAAAACTCAGAATATTAACGTGCGAAGAAATGAAACTGAGTTGTATATGCAGTTTTTATTGTGTTAAAAAAAATGCAGTAATAGTTAATGTTTTAAAAACTACTTAAGCATACTGTATACCTTACCACAAGATAATATCAGCATACATACAAGCCAGGAAACATGGTTTTGAGTGACGAAATTATCAGAATCATCCATATGTATGGGGAACATACAGAGGTCAGGCTTTTTGGCTGTGGGGACACTCATGCCTGCATCTGGGGGTTACTCAAGCTGGCCATACACCTATAGATTATCTGCAGATTTTCTATGGTCAGATGTAAAAAGTGCAACAGATTCCTCCATCTACGCTACACTGTGTGAATGGAGGGATCTCCCACTGGGCCAAGCTTCACTGCTTCAGTATCTTGCTAGTCGGCCATGCTGGCTCACAAAATACCTAAGCAATCTGAATTTCAAAGTTGTTATTGGTTTTCCATAAGATTTAGCATGTTTTAATACCAGTTTTAACATATATATATATTATTATTATTATTCAGTATTATTTCCCCTATGTCCCCCAACCCTTCCATAGACCATCAGAGCTATCATTGAGGGGAAGAAAAGGGAAAAGCCAGTTGTGATATTAACATTCGTTTTTGCCCCTGCCCTCCCACTTCCAGGGGCTCACCCTACCCTTTCGATAACTTCTAACTATGAGGGTGCGGGGTCTCTCAATATAGGTGTAGCTACTTACGCTATGTGAAAACTTATGGAAAAACGTTTTACTGTACAAAGAGAAAAAGAAAAAACAAACATAAAAAAGATGAAAAATAATTTTATATTATAGAAATTAAAGCATTAATTATGGTTTCCTTTGGTTCCGAGCAGCAGAACAGGTTTGCTTAAGCTAAAGCATCGAGAGTAGTGTTGTGTGTATTTGAAATCTCTTGGTATATCAACCAAGGCTCCCATACTGCTTCAAATTCTGCATAGCTGTCCTGCAAAATGCTATATAGTTTCTCATGGATCATGATCCAATTCACTTTAGACAGCATCAGAGAGAATGGAACCTTTTTGGCTTTCCAGGACAGAGCTATTGATGTCTTAGCCGCCAGGAAAAAAAAAGAAACACGTTGGATGCAGGCATTGTTCAGATATTTTGAGAGCCAGCGGGGCCGACTAGCAAGATACTGAAGCTTGGCCCAGTGGGAGATTCCTCCATCCACACAGATAGTGTAGATGGAGGATTCTGTTGCACTTTTTCCATCTGATCATAGAAAATCTGCAGATAATATATAGGTGTATGGCCAGCTTTAGCTTTGATCCAAGAAGGTATAGCTGCTCTCCCCATAGCAAACATATTAAAGAGATCTTTGGGCCAAGTGCTCAACAGATTGCTCACATGCCCATCTGAATCACAGTCACTCTACATCAATGTTTTTGTTAAAAAAAAATAAAACTTTAAACTTAATAGGAGGAAGGAGAAAGATGGAGATGAGAGTACACACAGAGAACTGCAGGCTGTTTGCATTAAATCTGCTTTTGAATAATTAATACTAGTTTTCTTTGTTGTTTTTCTCTGCTCCCCATCTGTATTTCACCTCTCCTCCACATGTTTTATAACATCAGTCAAGTGAACAAGAATTAAAACTGCATAATATTCTAACTGCAAACCTGTCTCATGGCAAAATAACCCAGCAGCTGTGTCATAGAGTACATTTAATTTTCTTGTCCTGATCCACCAAAGGTACTATGCATATACACACATATTTAGCTATAGCTAGATACCTACTCACATTCCAAATGACAGTGCTAGGGCTTAGCGCAAGGTTGCTTGATCACTGAGGGGAGGAAAAGATCAAGTTTGCCCCATACCTGGAAGTTTTTTTTTTTTCCAACTTGCATTGGATTGGGGTGGTAAGCAGGTGCACAAAAGTTAGGCCCAAAGCAAAAGAAAACAAAACAATAGGTGGGGACTTACATGACTAAGTGAAGAGGGGAGACAAGGAATAAAGGGGTTAATTAAGGAGGGGCGTGTTAACCAGGCAAGGTCACTTACCTAATTGGTCGGTGGTTCAAAGTTCAGACGGGGCCTTTGTGGTCGTCTGGGGAGAAGGGTCTCACTGGTTTAGTCGGAGATCATCGGATAAAGATAGAACTTCCCACCCACCCACCCTGTTATTTTGCGTTTGAGGTCTGTTCACTGTCATAGCCGCGTTGGCGGTTTGGGGTCTTTTGAAGGCGGCCATAATAGTTGCTGCTGGTGGTTAATGTTTGGGGACCTGTCTTGGTATGGTGTCCTCAATACATGGCAATATATGGTAGTGAACAGGTCTTTTAGATATTGATGTGTCTGCGGTCACTGTGCAGATTGTAGCGAGGCGGTGTGATGCGGCTGTGGGCCTAACAGATTTAATGGTTCCGCAGAAACAACATATCGGTTAATATTTTGGTCTTCAAAAGACCTGCAACCTTATTGTTGAACTTGTAATTCTGTTATGTTTATTGATTTGTATAATTAAAGGCTGCTATGGCCATTTTAACTCCATCAGAAGTGTAGTCTGATTTATTTGGGGTATGAGGGGAGGTTGTGTGGTTCTAGCAGTCTTGACAGCAAAGGAATTGGGAACATCTATTCTACCTTATTCAAGGTAGCAAATAGCATTGGAAGGTGCTTGCTATGTTAGTGCAGATGTCGCTTAACTTTGTATAACCCTGCAACATACTTGTTTTTATTGGGATTAAAATGCAATATCATTAATACAAACAATATTTAGGTTTAGTTTTTTAATGCATATAGTATACATCCCTACCAACTCTCCCTCACTTGGAACCCAGTCCCGCTGCCCCTCCTTCCTCCTTAGTTGTCCCTCATTTTGGTCTGATGTACAAATATCCATAAAAAAAGGTTTAAACATTCATTTTTGGTATATACATTCTTAATGGTCCTCATAACTAGTGGTGTGTCCATTGCCTAAATGCATTGTGCTGGAAGGTATCCATCTTTCTCATCTCAGAAATGTTGGTAGATGACATTGCAATGGACATATTAATTCACATATTGATAAAGAAAAGCTGGCCTACACCGTTATATTGTTTTTGTACAACTTGCAGGCTGAACGAAAAATATAACTGATTCTCCCATGGTGTTGATGGACAAATCTCCCTCTGGGATATTGTATTCTGACAGTGGTGGGTGCACCGCTGTTAGAATACCCAAACAGTGATGGCAGCCTATTGGCTGCCTCCAACAGCTCCCTAATATGAATGGGGAAGCTTGTAAGACTGAAAGTCACATGGAAAAGTACTTTAAGGTGCCCGTGTACTTATTTTATGTATTAACTTACCTTCACCTGCTCTGGCTGTTTCCTGGTAGGGGAGGCTGCAGAAAACCACCCGTGTGTGTGTCCATCTCAGCGCGCCCGTGTACTCAGGCGACTGTCTGCTGGGTCCTCACGGCCGAGGCCCAGGGCTGCCCCCTGCAGTGCCTGCAGGCTTTTACACATTTTTCCACCTTTTTGTGTGTGGTTGCTAAAAAGGATATGGGTTAGGGGGGTTTGTGGTTTTTTTTTTTGGGGGGGGGGAATAATCTTGCACCAGGGCACTTTGTTCCCTAGGTCCGCCACTGCTTTGAATGTTGGCATTTTTATTTGTTGAACGTCATCTGTGACAGATAGAAAGGAAGACTGTCCTCTTTAGGTGGTGACGTAGAAATATATGTTTCATGAAGGAATGAATAACCGCAATGTAGACCGAGAACTGAATAACTGTAGGGTTGCAGATGGTGCAACTGCACCAGGCTCATTCAGTCATTGCGCCCAAACTTAACTGACTCTCCTCTCTTTCATATCCATCTGGAGCAGTAGGAGCCTTCAGCAGGTTTATAAGACTTATTTAAAAAAACGATGTCTGAAGCCCCTGTGGCTTTTAGTTACATCTCTATCTCTAGATATATGCAACATAAACATATAACAGGTAGAGGGAGCAACAGATTTGTTGTTTATTTTTGGACAATTATTTTAGCTGATTCTAACATGACTATTTATATCTGCTGGGAAACATCTTGAAATGATGAGAAAATGCAATAAAAGAGTTTTGGTGACTAACAGCAAATTACAGGTTTTAAAAAAGCTTTGGAGAGGGGAGTGACTTCATTAATTGCATGGATTTTGTTGGTGACACACTGCTGAATCTTATAGTACGTGATGTATTTGTCTGCTGTAACTCTGTGCTCACTACTATGATTATATGCGTCTCCTATATGCTGGAACACCAGCCATTTCTGACTCATTTATTATCAGATCTGGAATTTTCATATATAATTTTATCTGGAGAAATACATTTTGAGAATGGGCTGAGACACGTTGGCACTTATACTAGTTACTACACGGTATCTTTAGTGATATTTATGCAACTTGACAAATGGTAGTTTTGAGATAGAACTTTTGATAAATTTCTTATTTACTGAAGCCCAACTCTTTTTTTTTCCCGAAACAACCCCCCTCCATCTCGTTAAAAACCCCCCTGCTGTTGTTTTTTAAAAATACCTTCAAACTTACTTTTTATTTAGTGGGTGACTGTGGGTGGTTCTTGTACTGATGCATGATGGTCAGTGTGGCACAACCAGCATGATGGTGTGCCCCCAGTGTTCATAAAAATTGTAGAAATGTCACCAGCACACCAGTCCTTTTAAGATAGCAAAAACTTAATTTATTGAAGATTTTTGTCATATGACCAAACAAGCGCTTTCGGGACCGCACAGGGTCCCTTCATCAGGCTTTAGCATTGACCAGCATTGAGCCTGATGAAGGGACCCTGTGCGGTCCCGAAAGCGCTTGTTTGGTCATATGACAAAAAACTTCAATAAATGAAGCTTTTGCTATCTTAAAAGGACTGGTGTGCTGGTGACATTTCTACAATTTTGCTGACATTCGCGGCGCCATCCGCAGTCACTACGAGCACCCCCCACTACAAGGGACATACCCCCAGTGTTCATGCCCATGATGCCCTGGACTTATCAGAGATAGGTTGGATGAATCTGGGCATCATTCAACCTGACAGAGGAGCAGTGAGTTGGGTAGGGTCAGTGTTGGAGAGGAAGTGTTTTCTTTTTTTTAATGCTGGTTCACTGATTCGTAAGAATTATGAAAAAGGTAAAGTTGCACTATGTTAGCAACATACTAGAAGTACTAAGTCTAGAGAATTCTCTTTGCCCAATGTAAGCATGCAGACCGTAAGGCATCTTAATTGCGCTTACTAGACTTTTTCAAATATTTTGATTAAAACAGAAGACTTTGCTACGCACACATGCAAATATGCTGTATACATGAAGCCACACTGCTATATCAAGGTGTATGTGTGGTCCTGTCCTTACTCTAATCTATCACTTAATCTCTCGAACAAAACCTTTTTTGATTTTAAACTTTATGAAATTTTCTGTTATATACCATGTACTGTATGTGAAGTAATCTGTTACTTGGATACTCTTTCTAGTTCCCTACTCCCATTTGTTATGTCCCTTCTGTTTTTTTGGGACTTTGCTGTTTAGTAATAGGGTTTTATATTCTCTTTTATATACCCTATTGCTATATGCCATATATTATCTTGTGGCTATGTAGATATCTTGTACCTATAGTTGTGGGTTTACATTTAATTTTTTATTCACAGCTTTTGGATTTGCAATGATGGCGTTTTTGGCTTTTTTAACTGCCTCTCCTATGGCCCCCAGGTGGAGATTTTTCTCCATAGGTCTGGTCCAAGGTATTTGAATAGCTGATATAAAGATTTTTTCTTTTCATTTTCCTTGGTTTACATATGAATTGTACATTTTCACATTTGATGACAATCGTTTATATGTATTTATACTTTTTTTATTCTTAGTACAGCAAATATTGTCAAAATCCTCCTGAGGAAGCCTATTATGGGCGAAACATATTGAGGAAAATGCAATCAGCTGTTGGACCTTGAAAACCTATAGAAAAATTGACTGTTTGATCAGTGAATGGAAATCCTTTGTTTTTATACTTCTTCTAATGCATTTGTATAAATAAAAAGCTATTTTTAATAAATTAAATTTGTCTGTGAAAGTCTATATCTAGGCGAGAATAGCCCCCCCCCCCCCCCCTTTTGGTCTGCTACAACCAAATGTGGTAACAAATTAGATTTTCTTCGGATGAACAGTATATACATAATAACCAAATTATAGTCATAAATATCTACAGCAAGCTATAATATATTGGTCCTTCAGATGTATTTAAAAAAAAAAAGGAAACCGAATACTTTATGTGTATACATTTTTTTAAAGTGTGGAACAGAAGAAAAAGGCAGCACATTATCATAGGGGTTAACACTATTAATTTACACTGGAGGGCATGCTTCCAACTGTGAAAATATATATATTTGTCTGCAATGACTTTGTGCTTACTACTATGATTATATGAGTCTCCAAAATGCTGGAACACTGGCCACCTCTGACTCCATATTATCAGATCTGGAATTTTCATATATAATTTTATCTGGAGAAATACAGATTTTGGAATCTTAGAATGGGCTGAAACACGCTGGCACTCATACTGGTTATTACACGGTATCTATTGTTATATTTTAGCAACATTATCTTGCGGTGACTGCGGGTGGTTCTTCCTCCTGAACTTTCTCATTCCATAATAAGTGCCACGCTGTCCAGACCCCAGAGTACTGTGAGCCCTGACCAGCATGATTGCATGCTTATAATGGCCAGGGCTCATAGGAGATAGGTTGCAGATGCATGATGGGATTTTCAGTTTCACCATGGCTGGAGGGCTGAAGTTTGGCTTTCACTTGCATTAGACTATATGAAGAATTAACAGTACTTGTGCAACCCTTTAGACTTATAACTGTTTTGGATCAGTCTTCCATATTTTGCCCTGAGCTCCCTGTACTGAAATTTCCAGTAATAACTCTATAGTTAGCACCGTAGGCAGGTAATTACTATTACATAATATCTAAAGCATTCTGCTGTTATTTCACTAAAAAAGGTAAGATGCACCAGCCAATCACACTGGAATGCAGCCTTCTGTCTTCTCTTTAATGCAGGTTAATTAGTAGGTTTGGAAGCCTCTTGTCTAATACAAGTAAAGAAAAAGCAACTATAATATTATTCTCCATGGAGACCAGTTCTGTGTCAAGTTTCAGACTTGTTTTATGGCAAGCAGCAACGGAAGACACTGCAATTCATGTAATAAATGTTAAATTATAAAGATGACTCTACTAGTTTCTTTATAGACTTATTTAAGTTGTACTCATACTTTTATGATTAGACCTTCACAAGGATTGCATTCAGAAAATCTTCAAAAGAGGCCACTAGGTGCAGTCACAGACCGTCTTCTGTACAGAATGTAGGTAACTATGGATTTACAGTTACTGGAGAACTATAAATCCAAGCATGCAAAAACAACTTAAAGAATAGACATGTAGGCTGCGAGCCATATCATATGCAAAATGCAACTTCTAGATTTTGCCAATCTACATATCATAATTATGCAATAACTATGCAGGGAGCGAGGAACCCTAAAACAACCTACCGTTATATTGGAAATAAAACATTTACCTTTGGCTAAAACCAATCTGGGAATAGATTGATCAGGTAAGATGGATTTGCCTTACCAAACACCATTGATTTACTATGAAAAAGCCACCACACACAACACTTCCCCTTCCTTTAAGATCATTATTGAGAACTGTTCTTTGGTGGCTGGACTGTGCATGCAAGGCTGGTCACCATCTAATATTTAATAGTATAGCCTTCCTTGGATCTGAGCATCAAGGGAATGGGCCTCGGGTATCCTGCTATTGGAGCAAGTCACTCTGTCTAAATGATTTGATCTGGTCTATGCTTGCAGAACTAGACAGAGGCATATCCAGCTAATTGCTGCCTACATAGTTCCAATCCGACGAGTAGAGACCTGGAAGTTGGGAGAAATTGGCATTGGACCTGTGCAGCTTCTCTAAAGTAGGTAAATATTAAAGCTCTCACTGACCAGTGACCACCAATGACACTTCACATATACAGTAGCAAATATGGGGTTATTGTCATCTTCTGAAGTCACCTGAGTGTAGAAAAACATGCACCTCTCAAGCAGCATCTCTTTTTCTCCCTCTCGCCAGCTCTTTCACTGCTTCTTCTCAGCACTGCTCCAATGCCAGACCAAGGCCCAGCTTTGCCCAATAAGAAGGCATTTTCTTGACCCTCACCACACATAAACAAAGAGCATTGTGCTGAATAGCCTCAGAGTGGTGAAGCTTTGCATATGAATAAGCCACTGTATTTGTGTATACATTGGCCAACATGTGATTTGCATATGCATGAGCCACCATAGACCATTGAATGGTCTACCATGCGATTTACATAGGAGTGAGCTGCACAGCATAACAGGGCAAGACTACTGAGAAGAGGTAGTAACAGACAGACTCGGCAAGCTTCTTGCTGTGATCCCAGGACAAAGGCTTCTAGGGACAGATGAATAAAAAGTGGGACTGTCCCAGCATAGCCTAGTATCTGAAGAAAATGATTCATAGGTCTGAGGTGCTCAGTCTTTTGATATTGGCATCCCACATATCAGTTCCCAATTGCCAAAACACATACCTTGTAGAAATCTGAGTGGAATGAATGTCATAACAAAATAACATAGGGGCCCCAAAAACTGAACATGGAATGCAATTTTGGTCACAGACTACACAAAATATTGACAACTCTGGTTAAAGTTGCCAGCTGCAGACATTAATATGTCTTGTTGTTACTCTAGTAATATGCTAATGACAACTTCTATGACAAGACATATTCTGTAGTTACATCCTGTCACTTTTTATTTTAGCATTTTAACTCTACTGTCATTCTATTTTATCTGTCACTGTGATGCTCCCAAACCACTGGCTATAGTATGTATATCTGTTCACGTGCTACATCAGACTCCTGCAAAATACATAAAACCAGTCAGAGCCAATTCCTATAATATACTGTAATTTAAATATCTCATATCAGAAGCTAAAATGTTCTTGTTTCCTTTTCAGATCTTGGTGTGGATCTGTATGCTAATTTCGTGGCAATTCTGAAAGCTTTTTATTCATCTTTTGATTAATCAAATTTTTATTTCAAATGAAATAAACAGTCCACAGCAATGTGTCATGCCTAGTTTTGATTTGCTGTAACAAATTGTTTTTTGGTTTTGGTGTTCAGTGACCAAATGATCGATACTGGGGTGGAAATCAATAGAAGATCATCAACTGGTGATTTTAGTTAATATTGAGTCCAATTTCTGTCATTTAGTTGCATGATTGGTAGCATTATTCACTTCATCTATTTTTTTATTGGAAGCTAATGGAAAGCTTCTAAAATTGTGAAATATATGATCAGTGACATCCCTACAATGAGACAGCCTGAGTCTGTTGCCTCAGGGGGCATCTCTTTGGGTCACATGGTGGAGCGACAGCTGCACAATGTGCCAGCCCCCTCTTTCCAGCCACACCATCCCTGGTTGCCAAGAGTCGGACTCGGTGGGGAGATGTATAAAGGCCATACACTTCTCCCTGCCCAGCTCTTAGTAACCTGGGATGCTGTGGCCTGTGTCCCACTCAGCTCATGGCAGCCATGCATGATGTATCAGACCCCTGTGGCTGGAGACGAGACTGGCCGCACCGCCTGGCTCTTTCCAAGCTACCTTGATTCTTATGACAACGAGGGATGGTGTTATTTCAGATGGCCGTATCCCACATGTTTGCAGAACGGGCTCTTTGGAACATGTTTGAAGATGTGTTTGTGTGTGGTGTAAGTTCTTACTACTGTCACTACGTCGCCCCGAGAAAGGAACCCTGCATGGCCCGGAAATGTTAGCATCTATGACAATATGTAACAATATACCAATAAATTGAAGAAAGACTTGAGAAAACAATTTGTTCCTTGCTGGTAATCATCCGACTCTTATTCAATTTCCCATGGTGCCATCCGTGTTATCACTTCAAGTAACATCTTTGTAAGGTTGCAACACTGTATGAAGTGCAGATGACTTACTACACACAGTAGATAGATAATACTGTCCAAAACTGCACTCCATACAGTGTTCTTACCGAATCCCAAAAGGAGGGTGCTTGTAGTGACAGCAAAACACAGATGTCACCAGCACAGATGTCACCAGCACACCAAGACTCTCAAGTCAGTGCAAATCCATTTAATGAAATAATGTCACTCAGAAAATCTTTTTTCAGAAGATTTTCTGAGTGACATTATTTTATTAAATGGATTTGCACTGACTTGAGAGTCTTGGTGTACTGGTGTGCTGGTGACATCTGTATTTTGTTCCATGTGCGGCGCCATCCGCGGTCACTTCGAGAACTCATTACAATCTTGGGATTTCCGGTAAGGAGTGCTACAGGATCTATGGATATTTGTAGTGACAGCAAGTTGCTGTGCATTCTAAGTCACAAAGAAAAAAAAGGTCACCAGCACTCCATATATGATGAAAAAATCAATTTGTTTTTATGTACATTGTGTCACATAAGTCAGACAGCCAACATTTCAGGGCCACTCAGGGTCCCTTCCTCAACGCTACACAATAGAAAAACTGAAACTGAATTAACAAGTGAAGGTTTTGCTATGTTCCTGGGAACATTCGTAAGTGTTAGTGGTGCCTTAGCAGTACCCTAAAAAAAATACCTTTTTATCTGGAATTCTTTCTAAAATATATCAGTGTACTTCCCAATATGTCTATGGCTAGAGTGTGCAGATGGCTAGGCATTCCTGTGCTCACAGCCTCATAGATGCATAGGTAAGTTTAAACCACTGTTTTAGCGGGTTTTAAAAAAAAAAACTGTTTGCCTATATCTACTGCTTGATAGCAGTAGATATAGGCAAAAAATCGGGAGGGTTTAGAACCCCTTTAAACAGTAGCCAATTAACCTACAGCATGTCTTTGGAGTTTGGGAGGAAACCCTATGCAAGCCCAGGGAAAACATGCAAACCCCATGCAGATAGTGTTCTGACCAGGATTCAAGCTAGGGACCCCCGAGGGCTGCAAGGCAGAAGTGCTAACCACTAAGCCACTGTGCTGTATATGGCATTTTCCTTTAGTTGTTTGTTTTTGCATGACTTTGATGGATACTGGTGTCTGTTACGTGTCCCTTGGAAGTATTGCATTGTCAGATTTGTGCCCTCTTCATTTTTCTGTTAATGACTTTTAACTTGAAAACCTGTCCTTGAATGCTCTTAAAAATAACAGTCTGCATCGTCAGCGTGTTAAGTCACAGTAGAGTGGATATCTTCTGGAAGGCTGGTAATATATGCAGAAGGATTATGAGGGTGTCGCTACCTATAAAATGATTATCTTCACATAAATTGCCATGGGAAGGATTTTAGCAGTTTCTGCTTCTCAGACATATGTAATTGTTACAGAAACCTGTAATGTGTAGTTTCAGAGAATTAGGACACATTGTAGTGTTATTAATTAAAATGTATTTTTAGAGCATTGACAGATGACAGAATATTTAGGTTGCCCTGGCACAAAAAGAATACTGATCATTTCAGGTCATTTTTAAAGGCTTTTGGGTAAAATTGATAAAGATGATGGTGAAATGATAAGCCAGGATATGGAAAGGTTACAGTGAATCTGTTGGAATTATAAACTGTTTAAACTGGTTTAGTATAAAGTAAATGAAAGCATTAAGATGTACCTGCTTTTACCTTCAGATGGCTTCCTGAGCACTGAAAGCCTGCAGTGCTCATTTTCCTCACTTTTGGTCAATGGTTATCCCATTTAAGAATCAATAATAAGATGTGGGAGAGGATGAGCTAAAGCATTGACTACAGCAATTTCTGATAGTGATTATCGCCCTCCTCTTGTCTCCTACAAATGTCTATTAGCCATTAGGGCAGCCTAGCATACCGAGGGGTTAATAGGAATGTTTGAGTGTGAAAGCGAGCAGACAAGCTCTGACACTTTCAGGAAGTAACTGCAAGAGGTATCCTTAAAGTGTATTTCCACTTTTGCAGTCAAATTTGAGAAAACCCATCTATATGTTTGTTATGTGTTCCCATTCACACAGCATACCAAAAAATAACTTTAAAAAAAATTGCCTTTTAGATGTTTGTTACAGCAGGTAAGATGGCTGATTCCAGGTTTTTCTCAGCACCATCACAGTGGTCTGTCCTAATTGAAAGACTTAGGACTGAAATATGAGGATTGTGTTTATTTGATAAGCTATTTTAACATACAATGGACAATACCCCCTCACCCATCACAGTCCCTCCTAGCATTTCAAAGAAAGAGAAGCAAGAAGAAATTGTACCCCTTAAAATCCTAACCCAATTAAAAGCAATTTAAACTGCAAGATGCATTTTCAATATTTTTTTAGCTTGTGCTATGTGAATAGGAACATGTAACAAATATAAATAAAGCATTATCCTAAATTGGCTGCAAAAGTGGGAGTACACTTTAAAACGTATTTCCACTTTTTTAGTCAAATTTGAGAAAACCCCTCTATATGTGTCTTGTGTTCCCATTCACACAACTTCCCAAAAAATAATTAAAAATAATATTTATCACCTTTTTGATGTTTTGTTATGACGGACAAGATGGCTGAATCCAGGTTTTTCTGTACACCTTCAGTGCAGTGACCTGTCCTTATGGAAAGACTAAGGACAGGGATGTGTGGACTGTGTGTCTCTCATTAACATACAGTGCAGAAGCCAGGGTTGTAATCCTTTAACCCTTTGTTAGGACAGGATGTGTTTAACTCTTCCTTACAAATTATAATAATTGTGTCAGCTATCAAACAATTATTACAAATGTAATGGTAATTATTGGTATATTTAACAGACCAAAAGAAATGAAATCAGAGAAGTTATTTCTTAGTGTTTACATACACTTTATCTTACCTCCCGGACCAGTGGTAACTTCCATCTTTGTTCTCTTAAAGAGCTACAGCTGTGAAGAATTTTATTTGCAACACTGGGTTTGTTGGATATCTGGCTATCATGGCTATGCATACTGTGGTTATTCCTAATGGCTGTCATGTCACTACTGGACAGAGTAGTGATATAACAGCCGGCAGGCGGAACCACAGCACACAGTGGGGGAACCAGACATCCAACACACCTAGAAATGTCCTGTGATGCACTACAATCTCATGTTTAGTTTACTAATTTGTATTGAGATTGTAGTCCATCATGGGAGCCAACTTTGAGCTGTGTCTACTTTACAACACACACAGGGACCATGTGGAACAAAGGTAGCCACCCTCCAGAAGAAAGGACAGTGTCAGCACCAATTCAGAAATGATTTGAGGATTTACAGCTAAATGACGCACAAATAAGCTTAATTTTTATTAATAGTTCGGGCACTTGAAGGCATTTTTATCTTTCAAGGTATTTTATTAATTTTTCCAGAATAGAATAAAACAATAAGATAGCACATGATGCACAAACAGTATAGCATGCAATTGCATTTCAGAGTCTTCCACATTAGCATAGTCAAGTAGTAAGAGGGGATCACTAGAAACCATACACACAATGCATAACAATTCTGTGAAACAGAACATATCTATCCACCTACTCTTGCCAAATTATCCCCCATCAGCAAAAACAAAATCAAAACAATCTGAGAGGAATATCAGGCATAGGGATCCACCTGTGTCTGAAGCAAACATTTGTTATGATCTCCTCCATATCAATGTACTAAACAGCTCACGTGTGCGAGCCTAAAGAAGTAAGAAACAGATAAAAAGAAGAGGAAAAGGAAAAAGATACTAAAAGAAGCAGAACAGCTTAAGAGTCCGAAAAGAGTAGCCCAACATCTACTTAAACATTAAACATAGTACCCAGAGAAAAAATACCAGAAAAATTGTACAATGGAAATGACCCGGTTTCCAGCACCCCTGCATATAACATCCAGGGGGTCCAGGTTAATTCAAAGCATTTTTTAGTATCTTGGAGGATGCTGTGAAGTTTCTCATGGACCATAATCCACAACATTTTTTGTTTGACCAAGTGGAATGGAATTGTTGGTGTTTTCCAAGCCCTAGCTATGGTTATTTTGGCTGCCAACAGAAAGAAAGTAATTAATTTATCCAAAGCTTTAGACAGTCCTGGAATCGGGCAATTCAGCAACACATATTGGGGATCTCGTGGGACTCTCACCCCAGTAACCCTAAATATTAGAGCATAAAGCCGGTTCCAAAAAGGTCTCAATTTGGGGCATTCCCACCATATGTGATATATCGTGCCCGAGTGTGCACATCCCCTAAAACAATGAGGAGAAACCTCTGGGTATATTCTCGCTAGTCTGGCAGGGACCATATACCACCTAGATAAAACCTTATAATTAGCTTCTATTAGTGAAATATTAAGTAAACCTGATGACACACGGGAACAACATTGATGCCAGACCTCCAGAGGAATAACCCTTTCCAGGTCTTGTTCCCAAGCTAACATATAGGGTAATTTACTTTCAGAGTCTACCAGGAGGGAATAGAGCAGCGAGACTCCCCCCCTCTGGCCCCCAGCTCCAAGACACCAATGTTCGTAGCTTGTTTTAAAGGGATACATCATGTTAGGTGTTTTCAAAGAACCTAAAAAGTGTAACAATTGTCTATAGTGAAAGTATTCCGATGGCATGTGCAAAACCTCCCGACAGTAAAGTAAGTGGCTTACGACCTTTAAAGAATTGTGCTATGCGGTACAGGCCTTTGTCTTGCCACCAGTAGCACGCTCCAGGAGATCCCCCAGGGGCGAAATTAGGATTATGGAAGACGGGAGCCAGAGGAGTGTGAGGCGACACCAACCCACCTCCCCTTCGGAATGAGTCCCATACCATCATAGAACAAGACAAGGTCGGGGCCATAATGACCGGCCTCTGCCTCAGGGACATCCACTTCAAGGCATCAATTGGTGTACCCAAGGCAGAGAGAGATTCTATTAGGATCCAATCTGGTGTGTAGCCCTGGTCTCACAGAGGAAAGCTGAGCCACCCGCGCTGCCTTATAGTATTGCAAGAGATTGGGAACACCCAAACCCCCTGTCCTTTTAGAAGGGTGCAGTACATTTTTCGAGAGTCTAGGATGTTTTCCATGCCAAACAAATTTAAGAATTAAGGATTGGAATTTCAAAAAATCTGGCTAATGTATAGCTATGGGTAGAGCCCAAAAGTAATATAGGATCTTGGGGAGCAACGTCATTTTGAGTGCATGAATGCGACCCAGCCATGACAAATTACAGGAGTCCCATCAAGACATATCCTCCTGGAGTTGGTGAAACAGGGGTATATAATTTTTCTTATATAGTTGTAAAAAGACAGGTGTAAGTTTAATCCCTAGATATTGCAAAGCCTCCGTGGACCAGGTAAAATCAAAATGTTCTGACAGCCGAGATCACAATTCCTGGGGCATATTGATATTAAGAGCCAATGATTTGGATGCATTGACCCGCAATCCAGATACCCCAGCAAATTGAGTCAACAATGACAGGACATTAGGAAGTGTGGTCAAGGGTGAAGTGACAAACAGGAGCAAGTCATCCACAAATAAAGCACACTTATGCTCCTGCCACAGCCTACTCCCTTAATATTAACATTAGCACGGATCGCAATCGCTAGGAGTTCTATCGCTAATGCAAAAAGCAGTGGGGAAAGTGGACAACGTTGTCGTGTGCCTTTAGAGATAGCTATGGAATCAGAGATGTGGCCCTGTAGCCTAATTTGTGCTGACGGAGTGGTGTATAAGGCCTGCAACGTGCTTAGAAAGAGGGGGCCAAAACCCCATCTCTCAAGCAGCTGGAAAAGGTATTGCCAATACACTGAATCAAAGGCTTTTTGTAAGTCTATGGACAACAGAAGCCCAGATTATGATTGCCCTCCATCCCACCCTGACTGCAACAAAGTGATAATATCAATTGCCCTTCTAATTTGATCAGGGCCTTGCCTACCCCTAATAAAGTCCACTTGATCCTTATGAATATAGGAGGGTAGGAAGGAGCTCAATCAATTAGCAAGAATTTTACACACTTTTTTGGTAAAATATAAAAGACGGGGTCACGTCAGGTAAATAGACACCAAACATGTCAAGCTTAAAAATTGCGCACACTCGCAAAATCGCAAAAAACTAGCATACCCAAAATTGGCCATGGGCGACGCTTTGAAAGCTTTTACTGCTCATCAGTTTAGTGTTATCAGTGATTGATAGCCCTAAAATTATTGCTCTCACTGCGACGTTCGCGGTGATATGTAACATGTGCGGCGTAATGGGCGCAATCCTCGTTTTCGCAGGTATGCGCACCTGACGCATGTTGACATGCGTGTATGTAGGGGTGGGGGACTTTTAAAAAAAAAAAAAATTAATTCTTTTTTATGTATAACTTAAACATTTTTTGGGGGGAAACTTTACATTTTTTTCCTTTTTTTTTTCCACTTAACTTTATTGCTATCACAGAGGGAACTAAGAAACCCCTATATGTGATAGCAAAAGAAGTGACAGGTCCTCTTTATGGAGACATCAGGGGTCTCCAAGACCTAGGACCCTCCTGAAGAAGCTGATGAAGCACCGATCTGCTTCATCAGCTTCTCTCCAGCATCTGAAGCTGGAGAGTGACACGCGAATGCGGAAGTGATGTAATAATGTATACACCACTTCCGCATTCTGACAGCAGAGAGGGGACCTGAGGGAGATCGTGAACCGACCTCCCTCTGATCCCCTGTTACAGAGGCACTATGCTGGTCCCGGGCTCGCACCGGTCACAGCGGAGCCCGGGATCAGCGTGACAGCGGGAGGGGGGTGCACATACTGGGACCCCATACAAGCGATCCGCCGGCTCTATAGCCGGCGGATCGCTTGTATGTTAATAGAGTTTAGTGAAAAACAAGTGAAACTCCTGAAGAACAGTTGCTGGATGTAATGAGTATGCGCCAGAGGTACATCGAATTTTAGGGAACGTATAAACTCTAGGTTTAGGGGGTAGTTTAGTAGCTAAAAGGGTACCAATTTTGTCTTTACGGACATAATATTTGTTATCTGACCATCAAAGACTTTTTTTTGCTTTAGTAGTTAGCACCAATTCAATTCTAATCTAGTTGAATGCATTTTTAAGATTTAACTCCTGAGTTTAGTGTCACTTTAAGAGATCAAACAGAGCAGTCAGCCCTCAACGAAGAGGTAAGTATGATTTACCATCATTTGCAGGTCACATTTTCTTTTTTTTAATTAGGTTTACAGAAATTTCCAACATTGGATTTAGAAAGAAATGCAACAAAGAAATATTACAGGTGTACTATGGTTTTCTACGAGGTAATTTTCCATATTTACAAGTAGGCAGGTCACATGTTTTAAAGCGGAAGTAAAGGTATGAAAACAAAAACTGCTGAGGAAGATGGAAGCGCCGGTGAAGGAGCAGCGCAGCGCTGGAGGGGATTGGTTTGGCTGGTAAGTCTGCCATAATCTGCTAATATGCTGTGCATACCAGAGCATTATTGCTAAAAGCTCCAGGCCCCCCTTTTTTTAAACATTTTACTTCCGCTTTAACAATGTTTTATTTTTTCAGGCAACAGAATCCTTTTGCCTATGACAATCTGAAATAATTATTGATGTGACCAAAGTAAGCTGAAATCTGATTGGTTGCTTTGGGTTGATGCAATTTACACGGCATCAATATTATCATTACTTTAGCAATGCTTTCCTGAATAAGCATGGTAGGTTAATTGGCTCCTCTCTAAGTTGGCCCTCTGTGTATGCATATGATAGGGACCTTAGATTGTAAGTTCCTTGCGGGTAGGGACTGATGTGAATGTGCAACTATGTAAAGTGCTGCGTAAATTGTCAGCGCAATATATAAATACCTGTAATCAAAATAAATAAATAAAACAACAAAATCCAAATATGTCAAACTTAGCAATACAAAACAAAAGTGCATGAATAAGTGTGAATGAGTTGATTGATAACAGTAGTATTTTAGTAAGGCAGATGGGATTTCTATACATTTCAGACCATTTTTTTAACTTGATATTGCATTTAATTTCATTTTATATATTGTGGTTGAGCAACTAAAGTCAATTGCAATGATTAATCACAATTAACTTACAAATAAAATACATAGACAAGGTAGTAGTTATGCAGATGTTCTTTATTATGGGTGAGGTGCATATTTGCAAAGGGGTGAGGTCCCAAATAAATTTGCTGGGTGAAACAAAAATAAAATGCCATAACAACAAAGCAATTTTTTGGCTTAGGTGCCAGCTTCATTACAATATATACTGTACAGTGGGCTGGTAAGTGAAGCATAGCTTTCCCTATACTGCAATGCAATATGCCACTTCCAAGATGTATTGATTATTTAATCAATTATCTTTTTTTCAGCTATGTATCAGTTGGACCCGGATCAAAGATATTTAATTAATTTCATTCAGAAATGAAAGATGTGCATTATAATACGTCATAATGATCTTAATTGCCAACCTTGGGTGGACAGTGTTCAACTGATATACTTTCTAATGCTGGTCTCCCATAGTGAGTATAATTAATATGCTATTATATTTAATATTATATTATATTACTATTATAATGAATAATGATTATATAGTATAATTAATATCGTTATATCGGTATAATTACTCATGTGTCAACTGCATGTCAGTATTGCAATAAGCCCCTCTTTTATGTGCCCATGGCACTTCCAATGTCAGTGGAAACAGTCTAGGCTTCTGTTAGTTTAGTTAATGAAGTCTAATGCCTATTGTCTGAGAGCAAGATCCAATTTATATGCATGAATTAATGCATGTATATAATGTTCATTTGTACATGCATTTCTAAATTGAGGTGTTCCTTTAGTGCGTGTTAGGCCCAATTCCTCAAACGGTAAAAGCACCTAAGACACTCTAATGTGCACTTAAAGGAGAACTATGAGGTGAGTGATTTTCACTCAGCCTCATAGTTCGAGCCAACGTGTGACAATTAAACTGTCACACGTCGGCTCAATAGATCGGGAAGTGAGCGAACACATACCGTTGCTCGCTCACTTCTCGATCATCTCCCTGCAGAGAGCCGTGCCTGTCACTCACGGCTCCCTGCAGGGATTTCCCCCTACTCGCTCCATTCCTCCAGCGCTGACTGGCGGAATGGACGGGGGAGGGGGCGGGTACAGCTGGCTCTGCCTCTAGATAGGCAGAGCCAGCTGTCAATCACGCAGCTGGGTGGATCTCGACAGTAATGTCGGGATCCGTCCCGGCTGCGGCGGTCTCAGTATACCGTGAGCTGTAGCTCGCGATATACTGAGCTTTCACGGGAGGATGCTGGTTTATGTCCTCCCGTGACCCTTAGAACTATGGGGAAAAACACTGACCCCATAGTTCTCCTTTACGGCGTGCTACAAGTGACTATTATTATTATTATTATTTAGGGCTGTGGAAATTAAAGATTCATTTCTCGATTAATCGTTAAACTTTTTGATCGATTACAATTATTTTGATCACTAATGAAAACACTCACCTCTCCGCCGGCCTCCCGCCTGTCCCGTCGGCGATCCGGTGACGTCACGGACATCGACGTCACCGGACCCCTTCCCCAAGTGGCTCCGTCGGCTAATGAAGGGAAGGGGGGAGGAGTCCGGTGACGTCGATCTCCGTGATGGCTAAGTAAGGGAAGGGGGAGGTGTCCGGTGACGTTGATATCCGTGACGCCACCGGACTCCTCCCCCCTTTGTTAGCCAACGGAGCCACTTGGGCCAGTGAATTTGCCCAAGAAACTTTCTGCACGAGCGCCAGCCAAGGCATTGGCCTATACACATAAAGCACAGCAATGAAGTAATAAAATGAACTAGGATCACACTAATCCAGCACGTTATTAATCTCACGTGCCCCACTCAAGCGGCGGCCATATTGAGTGGGGCAAGTGAAATTAATAACGTGCTGGATTAGTGTGATCCTAGTTCATTTTATTACTTCATTGCTGTGCTGTATGTGTATAGGCCAATGTAGTTGGATCTATATGTGCGTTATAATTAATCGAAATGTAATCGATCAATCGATTAAAAAAAAAATTTGATTCATCTAACACGAAAATTTTAATCATTACCAGCCCTATTATTATTATTATCATGTCATTATCGCATGCCTTAACCCGGGGCTGCACAAATCCCAGGAGCCATGTAGCCATTGATACTTAAAAATAACAGATGGCACCTAACTTTTGAGTTTTTCTAGTTGCTGTCAAAGGAGCTGGCTTGTAAAAAAATCATGCTGGCTCCTGGATAGGACAGACTAACTTTAAGAAGTAGTTTAACAGCGAAAAATTATGGTACCCCAAATTATCCATAGGCAATGCTTTAAAAGCCTGTAACATGTGTGGAGCAATCATTGTTTTCTTAAGTAGGCACATTCGACACATGTTTGCGTTAGTATTTCTGTGTATGTGGGGACACAGGACTTTAAAATATTTATTTGGGGTATTTTTAAATTGATTTTATATAACTATTTAAAACTTTTTTTTTTTACCTAACTTCATTGCTATCACAAAGCGGGACCCACAAGCCCCCTATGTGATAGCACTATTAGACTCCTAATATCACCTGTGCAGCCCACTGAAGCTGATCAAGTGCAGATCATGCTTGATATGCTTCTTCCTCAGCTTCTGTAGCTCAGAAACTGGAAGTGGAGAGGCGCATGCGCGCAGGGATCTAAGATGGCCGCGTTTTAGATCACCTCCGCTCCACCCGGGCAATCTCCCTCTGCTACCGTTCTCCCGCCGGCACCAGCAGCTCCCCCTTGCTTACCGGGAGTCAGACGTGGACCTCCGGCACCCATTCACCCAATGGGGAAAACGGACAAGCCCCAGCAAACCCAAAAATCGGAGCGCACTGTGGGGACCGCGAGGCGGCCTTCCAAAATGGCGCCCGATCCACTCTCCACCTCGGACGAGGACAGACTGGAAGTGATTAAATCATTGACACCTCCAGTTTCATTCAGCAAGGAGGAGACCAGAGAACAGATGGGTGCTGAGCACTCTTCCCTCTACCCACTGACACTGGCAATGCCAGTCCTGGGCCCGCAGGAGAGGCAGCAAGGCCCTGGAAACAAGGCAAGGGGTGTCGGGCGGGGGGTTGGCATGTGGTTACTGGCCCCTGGAAGTGATCAGGCAGGAACAGGCAGCTTTCCACAGGTAAACAGACTCCCCGTGGCACAGCTAAAATCCTCAGCACCCAGTGGCCAGAAGGGAGAAGTAGGCACATCTAAAAAAAAAACAGCCTTTTGAAAAACATCCAAGGCAGAAAGCTGTGACATTTACAGGAGCAGCAGCAGACAGAGCCAGTGATGATATCACCAAGTCTCAAAAGAGGTATTTCTTGAAAAAATTTAATTGCATATTGATCGGAGGAGGGGGCACAAGGGAAGGTATTATATGCGTACACTACACTTCAGCTTTAATAAATACACTTACATGAATAAAATAAAAAAATGTGCATTAATTACATTTATGGATTGAAGCCTGTAGAGCATTGCAATTGTGATCAGTGCTTGCTGGAAGAAGGAAGAATAAAGCACATAGAACCTTTCACAGATATATAGCAATTTATTACACAAAACTAACAACCTTTATTTAAGTGGAACACATATGTGGGTCCTACTGTCCAGCAATATGTTTTTTCATCAGTTCCAATTGCAAACTATCACTCTAAATAATATATCTAGCCACTTTTCAGAATACACTGTAGGGGCATATCTATAAAGCAGTGAATGTGACGTTCACCAAACATTATCTTCAGATTAATCAATTCCTGTGATTTTTCTCAGTCTTATGGCTAAGATCAAGTGCAGCATCCGTTCTTATCAGTGTTCAAGAGGGGAAATGTGCTGCTGTTCTGGCCTTACGGTAGGAATGGCTGGCTGCAGGGTACCCTGCCTGAGTTGATCTGGGTCCCAAAGGGTTCCTGGCCGGGGGCAAGGAAACAGAATTGAGTATCTAATCATGTAAGAATGGGGGTCAGGAGTACTTCCCTAGGTTCGGGATCTGGCAGGGCACTTTGCCTCTTGGGCTCGGCCTTTTGGCTAAGACCAGGGGACATTTTTTATATGAGCTGCAAGGTCTAGCCTTTGTCTAGCACAAAATATAATATTTGGGCTATTAAAATGGTTCACTCAAGAGTTATATTTTTATTGTAGGTAACATCGTAACATCCACCCACCAGTCACTTTATTAGACACACAGTTCAATTGCTTGGTAACACAAATTGCTAAACAGCCAATCACATGGCTGCAACTCAGTGCATTGAGGGATCTAGAAGTGGTGAATATGAAGTTCTGCTGAAGTGCTGAAGTTCAAACCGAGCATCAGAATGGGGAAGAAAGGAGATTTAAGTGACTTTGAAAGTGGCATGGTTGTTGGTGCCAGACACTGCTGATCTACTGGGATTTTCATACACAACCATCTCTAGGGTTTACAGAAAATGATCAAAAAAAGAGCAAATATCCAGAGAGCGGCAGTTGTGTGGATGAAAATGCCTTGTTTATGTCAGAGGTCAGAGGAGAATGGGCAGACTGGGTCGAGATGATAGAAAGGCAACAGTAACTCAAATAAACACTTGTTACAACCAAGGTATACAGAATACCATCTCTGAATGCACAACACGTCGAACCTTGAATCAGATAGGCTACAGCAGCAGAAGACCACATTGGGTGCCACTCCTGTCAGCTAAGAACAGGAAATGGAGGCTACAATTCGCACATGCTCACCAAAATTGGACAATAGAAGATTGGAAAAACGTTGCCTGGTTGATGAGTCTCGAGTTCAGCTGTGACATTCGGATGGTCGGGTCAGAATTTGGTGTAAAAAACATGAAAGCATGGATCCATCCTGCCTTGTATCAATGGTTCAGGCTGGTGGTGGTGGTGGTGGTGTAATGGTGTGGGGGATATTTTCTTAGCACACTTTGGGCCCATGATGATATCATGTCAATATGGACCAAAATCTCTGAGGAATGTTTCCAACACCTTGTTGAATCTATGCCACAGCAAATGAAGGCAGTTCTGAAGGCAAAAGGGGTTCCAACTCAGTACTCAGTACTAGCAAGGTACCTAATAAAGTGGCCGGTGAGTGTATGTAAGGTTGAATAAAGACCAAGGTCCATCCAGGTTAACCTATGTATGTGATTGTGTGTGTTTATCTTGCTCTAACATTTCTCATATCCCTGTAGATTGTGTGAAAGAAGAAACTCATCTAGTAGTTTCTTGAATTTATCAATGTTATTAGCAGATACCACCGCCTGTGTTAGGAAATTCCAAACTTTCACTACTCTCACAGTGAAATACCCTTTGTGAATTCTAAGATTGAATCCACTTTCTTCTAACCTCTTGTTGTGTCCCTGGGCTTCTCAATACAGTTTTGGGATTAAACAGTTTGTTCCTAATATTGGAGTCCCCATTGATGAGTTTGAAGACTGCAATAAGGTCCCCTCTTAATCGCCTCTTTTCTATAGTGAATAAGTTAAGATTTTGAATGTGGTCTTCATAACTCAGGCCTTCGATCCCCTTACTTAATTTTGTAGCCTTTCTCTGAACTCTCTCTAGTTCCAGGACGTCCTTCCTGAGAGTCGACGACTAAAACTGTCCTGCATACTCAAGATGGGGCAAAAATCCCAATGATTTATAAAGTGAAAGTATTACTCTTTGATCCCTTGCTACAATCCCTCTTTTACACGCCAGTATCTTGTTAGCTTTGCTGGCTGCTGCTTGGCATTGCTTACTATTGCCAAATCTGTGATCTATGAGGACCCCCAGGTCTTTCTCTATGTCTGACTTCCCTAAAGGTAGAACTTTATGGGATGAGTCAGCACTATATCGTAGACATTCCAACAGCCAGTTAATAGTAGTAATAATAGTAATAATAATACATTAAATATATAAATAGAGTTAGAATTACTCATAATGTCTACAGCAGATGTACAGACTCATGAAACATGTAAAGATATCTCACCAACAGAGCTCTCAAGAAATATATTCTATTGTCAGATGATTTAACTCCCCAGCATCTACCAAAAGCTAAAATATCAGTTAACATGGACTGGGCCTTTAGGCTATAACTGTTATTCACATTTTACAGTATATATTTATATATGTATATATAACTGTTTATAAAGTTGTAAAGTTTGTTTGCTGCACGCTACATATTCCAATAACTTTGACAGTAAAAGGAAAAAATTATAGACTTCAGCTAATTAAACTAAAGTTTACTGCTATATTTTATTTTATGACTTTTTATACAAGTATAGTAAATGATATAATTTTAATAGTAAACTTGTCTCACAAGTTATGTGTTAAAAAAAATAAAAAAAATACTGTAATTCACCAGGGTTACTGAAACAGCTGAAGAAACAGGGCTGCTAGAAAGCTAGAAATAAACAAAGAATTATACAATTCATTCCCCAACACTAAAATATTTGTGACAAACAAATTAAACACAGTTGTAGCAACACATCTATTCTACTTCGCATACAATAGAAAGTAAGTCTAATAATACTTCTATATACTAAAATTAGTTTTTTATTTTTTCAAAACATTTTGTTGAAATTTTACATATACAACAGAAAAAAGAAAGAAGAGAACAATCGTACAGAGATAATCCGCCCATATGATACTAAACAGGATTACCAGTATAGAGATACAATATAGAATCATTAGGAGGCACCCCCACCAGACATGACATAAAAACATTTTGCTATAAAGGATAACCATAGGCTAGATTGGTGGAATGAGTCTATTGAGCAGCCCGCATGAAAAGAGAAAATGTGAAAGATAAAATATTTACCAAAAAGAGCATGTATAAAAGAACAAATGAATGTGAACACAAACAGAAAACAGAAACAATGCTTTCCTGTACAAATGATGTTGTAGAGTAGAGGGACGCTGCAGAATAACAGGGAATATACATTCATTATTTTTGGGGGTTTTTAAGGACCCAGGAGCACCCATGGAACAAGTAAAGTATAAGGAAACGAGTTTAGTTTGGTTTACAATCAAAAGGTGGCTATAGTACCCTAGACCACTTCCCTAGAGTGCAAACTGAGCAGTGTATTTCAAAGAAAGTAGGAGCTCATCTTTCTTATAGAAGTAAATAATTTGTTAAGAAATTGCTAACACCCCTGACATTTTTTTTATATCCCCTACTCAGAGGAAAGCTTCAGTTCTCCAGTTTTTCCAGATACATGCGTGGTCTTTGATAAGTCTGGCTGTCTTTGGAGGATTCCTGCATGATGCATCTCCTTGCCACTAAGAGGCATACATTGATCCACTGTCTGTTGGTTGAAGATTTGGTTAAGAATGTAGAATCATCGTTCCAGTAGCTAAAGAGCAATAACATGGGGTCAAGAGGGATGTGAAAACTTTGAATTTCAGCTATATAATCAAGGACCGTAGACCAAAAAAGCTGAATTTTGGGACAGGACCAAAGACTGTGGAACAATGGGGCATCCAATTATCTACATTTCAGGCAGCAGTTGCTCTGAAATGTTCTGGAGTACGTGTTATATGCGAGATCATATCCAAGAAGTGAGGGTAGACACGCTTCTACCCTCACTTCTTGGATCTTGCACTGATCACTGAGTTCTGAGTAAGTAGATAATAGTAAGTATTGATTATGAATAAACATTGTATATAATGGAACTTTGTATATAGATATATTATTAAAAATTGTCTGTATATTTGTAAATAGATTCATGCTTGATCTTCCCTGAGGAAGCATACTCGCGAAACGCGTCGGAAGTACATGATTATTGCCACTATGGACAATGAATGAATTAAATTATGAATAGATGGAAACATCATGCGCAATTAAGTACATGATAAATAGTATTGTTTATGTGGCAGTAAGGCAAAACCATGATCATGATTGCAACTGGTTGTTTTTAATGGAATCCATGGATGTTTTTATGTAGTTGTTAATACATTTTGTATATTTTTTATAAAATTCAAGTCATGCCTCTTAAAACCCCAATCAATAGAGTGTCGTAATAGACATGCAAGATCGTACAGTCTAATGTTTTGCAATGACATACCACCTCCCTCCTTAAGCAGGTACAATTTTTTCATGGTAATGCAAGGTGGCTTGCAATGCCATATGAATGTGAGAAAGGATTTATTCAAAGCATTAACATCTATGTGTTTCAGTAGGGGTGGCAATATCTGCATGGGATACAGCAGTGTAGAAAAACTGACCATTTTGACTAGATGTCTCCTGCCAAAGATTGAGATTGGTAGACCTTGGCAATATTTTAGTTCTTTACAAATTTTCTCTATCAAGCTGTCATAATTAAAAGAATAAAGGGACATAGGGTATTTTCCAATTCACTATTCCAGATAGGAGATATGGTCTTTAGCTATAGCAAAACAGGTCACTGATTTCAGACTGATGGCAGAATTTGGTGTCAGGGAAAGGGCGCAGATATGGCTTATTTTCCTTTGATGATGCCAGCTTCTGCTGGCAAGATCAGGTGTGGTAAGATGTTTGCCAATCTGTCTGCAATGACTTTTGATAATATTTTTGTGTCCATATTAATGAGAGATATAGGGTTATATGTATATACGAGCTCAGGAACATATGGTCTCTACCTTTCTTAGGTAAGACTTTAATGTATGCTTCCATGCCAATAGGCAGATAGTCCCCTACATGCCAAATGGATGTGAAACAATTGTGAAGGGTGTTCAAGAGTCGTGGACGCAACAATTTATACAATTCTATAGTGTATCCATCGGGTCCTGGGAATTTACCATTGGAAGTATGAATAATGGCTCAAGATATCTTTTCCTCTGTGATATCGGCAATAAGTTGCAGGAGAAGGTCAGGTGGAACTGTATGGAGGAGAGTGGACTATAGAAAAGACTGGCCCGCCACAGCGTCTGTGGACATTGCAGAATAGAGCTGTCTATAATATTGTTCCAGCAACATTAATTTGCTGGGGCCATGAGGTAAACCTCCAGATTGATGCCAAAGCAATGGAATAGAGGAATTAGAGAACTCTTGTTTTGTTAGATTTGCTAACAATTTACCCACCTTATTTCCAAATTTATGGTATTTAAGGGTAACCTGTTTCTGAAAGTAAAGGTATTGTTGGATAGACCACCAACCAAATTGTTGCTTTGATTTCAACCATTCTTCCTTATGTTGCTGGGAGGGATCATCTGCGAGCTTACTCTGTGCAGATCTTAAAGATTTGCTGGCTGTCATGAAAAGAGATCTCAAACGTCTCTTTTCTGTGGAGATAAATGAGATGATATTGCCCCTGAGAAAGGCTTTGGCTACCTCCCAATATAAAGTGGAATTAGAAGGTAAGGCACAAAGATAGAGACCGTAACAGCAAAATCTTCTTCAAAAGATAAATGCCTGGAAGGCATCAGTCAAGGATTGAAGTACTTATCTACCATGCACCTCAAGGATAGTTTTGGAGGAGTGTAGGCAATGCAGCTATCCCAGTAGTGGTGTCAGCGTAAAGCGGTAGTAGGTGTAGCTAACCGGGATGACACCTGTTTGATGGAGGGAAGTTTTCTTCAGTTGCCAACAGGTGGTCCCCGGGATCATCTGCCTCCTGTTCCAAGCGTTCCAAGAAGGTGGAGGCTGATGCTGCATTTTGAAAAGAATGTTATCCATTGCGGGTCTGGAATCTAATGGCAGCTGGGTAGGCCATGGTAAATCTGATTTTCTTATGGAAAAGGGTGGCACGGGCTTTTTGAAAGGCTTTTTGCTTTCTAGTGACATCTGCGGAGTAGTCAGCAAAGATAAGGAGCAGGAAACTGTCATAATTTAAAAACAGGCAGCAATGCCTGTTTCCATACAAGCAATCCACCGGCTATAGAGCCGACGGATCGCTTGTATGAGGTGCCGATCATGTGCCGCCCCCCCTCCGCAGCACTAGTCCCGAGCACCGCTGTGCCCAGGGCGGGCAGGGACCAGCACTGCAGCTTTCTGACATGAGATCAGAGGGAGATCAGTATATGATGTCCCTCCGAGCTCCTCTCCGGTGTCAGAATGCGGAAGTGATATATATTACACCACTTCCGCATTCTGCTGTCACTCTCCGGCTACAGAACCTCCAGCTGGTGAAGCAGATCTCTGGAGGATTCTTAGCCCCCCAAATGTTTAAAAAAGTCCCAACCCCACATACACGCGCGCAAACATGCGTCGGGTGCGCATACGTGCAAAAAAGGACGATTGCACCCATTAGGGAAATCATTTTAGGGTCATTAATAACTGATAGCACTAAATTGATGAGTGGTAAAAGCTCATAAAGCTATATATTGGGTATAGTATTTTATTGTGATTTCGCAGGCGCACACAATTTTAAAGCTTGACATGTTTGGTGTCTATTTACCCGATGTGACCCCGTCTTTTATATTTTGCCAAAAATATGGGTAAGAATAAATGTTTTTTAACATAACATAGGGATAACAGTTTTTTTTCGAAATTTTCTTTTTTCCTTATATAGTAAAAAATAAAACCCCCAGTGGTGATTAAATACCACCAAAAGAAAGTTCTATCTGTCCCTCAAAAATGGTATAAAATTCATTTCAGTACAACGTTGCGTGACGGAATAAATGTCAGTCAAAGTACTGCAGTGCTGAATACTGAAAAATGGCTTGGACAGGAAGGGGGTGTAAACACCTGATCTTTAAGTGGTTAAAAAAAGTAAAAAATAATAATATGTTTAATAAAAAAATTATAAGAAAATATAGTGCTGCAGAGGCTATTAAAGTTAGGATACAAACATACAACATTCTAAAATTGTTCCACATTAAAATTGTATTTTGTGACCTATAACTTCCCAAATAAACTGGAATCCCAGACATATGAAATACCCTATAATTCACTTCAATGGCCCACCATGCCCCCTCCAGCCTGGCAAAAAAGTGAGGCGGCCGCAATGCGATGCAGTGCGTTCCGGCCAGAATCGGACCAGAACGCACTGCCTATGGTGTGAACTAAGTCGAAGGGTTACAGTGTGAAAGCACGGCCAACACTAAAGGGTCTATTCACTAAGCTGCCGAGGGAACTTCCAGGGATGGTCAGGGTGGTGTGGTCGTGGTGTCCTTCTTTTTTTATTTGCTGTTTTTTGACCTACTGAAGCCACCAGTGTACTTTCTCTCTAGTAAATTGCTTATCTCAGCAGAAATTTCAAATAATCTCTTGTAAGCAATTTAGTTGTTGGTTCCCAGAAGATTTGCTAATCAGGTTTCATAATACCTCCCATAGCACATTAAATGCTAATAGGATGCAGCTAGGGAACATAATTATTTAATAATCAGAGACTAGGGTGCTCTGAGATATCGGCAGCTAGAAGTAAACATACAGGTCTCTCTACTATCTTCCTCCTCTAAAAAGGGTAAAAGAAAAAAGGTGTTTACACAAAAACACACACACAATATATACTGTATATTTGATGCAGCATGAAAAGGAAAATGTAATGCAGCACTACTAATTTTTCTGTTAACATCTGTATTTATCGTAATGTTGCATATACATCATCATCAGAGCAATGTTTTGAGCACACTTTTTTTCAAGCTCACATAACATGTAGAATAGACAATGCGCTCAAATAGTCAGGAAAAGGTCAGGAAAATGCATGTACAAACCCCCCCTTACCCAAACACACACACTTCCATGATAACATCCGAAATCTGGATCTCCCATTGCTGGACAGAGTTCAAGAAAATGAGAAACGAATATTCAGGACCATTACCAAACTTGAAATTGCATCTTGTCAGTTGTTTTCCCATCACTATCCAGTAGAGGTGCACAGAAATGAAAATTTCAAAACCGAAACGAAACAGAAATAAAAAACTTGTCAGGCCAAAACCGAAAATGTTTTTTTATTTTAATTTTTTTAATGTTTTAAATATTTTATTTTTATTTATCTTTTATAAACTTTTACATTTTTTTATATTCATTTTTATTTATTACTTCATTTTTTATTAAATATTTGTAACTTTACTTTTAGGGGCTTTGGGGAATATTAGGGGTCTAAACAGGCCCCTGATATTTCCCTTTTAAAATAAAAAAAAGATTGAGGACACAAAGTCCTCAATGTCTTTTTCTGCAGCTCCTGTTATCAATGAACAGGAATCGTCTATGAGTGTTCCTGTTCATTGATAACATGAGGACATTGTGTGTTTACTATAACCACAATCATGAATGAACAGGAAGTGATGTAGATCACTTCCCATTCATTCATAATTGAGGATATAGTAAACATACTCTGTCCTCAATTATCTACAAACACTCAGCGATCATTGATCACTGACTGCTTGTACCCGCTCTCCTCTCTGACACGCTGTCACAGGAGGCTGAGCGAGCGGAGAGGAGAGCTCAGCCTCCTGTGACAGTGCAGGCTGTCTCCGCCCCTACACTGCTCTGCTGGACTGTGACATTAGGCTGAGTGGTGTGGGAGGAGAGACGCCGGCAGCTAACAGCGCTCTCCTCCCGCAGCGCTCGGCCGCCTTTGACAGTTTCTCTCCTCGCTGCTGGGACACAGAGCAGCGCTCAGCAGGGAGGAAAGAAAGCACAGATGCGCCGATGTATCGGCACAAAAATTGCACTTTCGGCATTCAGCCAAAAGTGCCATTTTCGGCGGCCGATATATCGGTGCATCCCTATTATCCTGACTACCTGCATTTTCCTTGGTATGTTAATTAATACAGTGCCATGCTTATTTTAAATAATGATACCCAGTACACATAACAATGGCATTAACTTGTAGGCAAAAACTGTTTTTGAAATGAATGCAAACTTTATTTTGTCATTCTTTTTAATGTCACAGTGGTGTTCACCCATTTAAACAATGTGCTGGTCCTCAAGTTGCCAAAAATATCCCAGTTATGTGCTTTTCCTATGATTTTATTAAAGTTGTGAGGACACCACAAACCAGCTATAGCCTCTGTTACTTTTGCCAATAAAGGGAAAGTGTTTCTTACCAGTCTCCCCTTCCAGTCTCCTCATTTGCAGTGCTCCCCCACCCCCTCTTGTTCTGTTGGAGCCTCCTCAAATACATGGTGCTTGGTGGATAATGTGACTTCTTCCATTGATGTAATGCTTGGGTCTGGGTGGCCAATTTCCAGGCCAAAAACCATTACGAGGAGGATGATGAGATAATCAAGCCAGTCAAAGGCCAGAGGACATCCAATATGAAGCTTACTGGATTTGACTTCCAACTCTGAGAGGAAAAAGGAAAGGTTGGTATACGTGGGTCACAAAATGTGGGCTTTCAAGAAACTCTGCATGGGCTAACTGACAGAGTCTCTTTAAATTCAGGCTTGACTGCAGAATATTCATCAATGTCACCAGTATTTGTACAGTACCTAAAACTAATTTTGTGAAGTGTCATGCACTGATAATATCAATAAACTCTAGTACAAGCTGATTCTTCAACAAAATCCCCAAAGGGTTTAAAGCACACTGGTAGAATATAGAACACAATGTAATTTATATACAGAAGCTCTTGATCTATTAACATCTCCTCAAACAGGTTCACTGATTTAGATTATATAAACTGAGCATTGCAAACTAAACAATATTTCCCATAGGTGTGATCAGTTTAGCAGTTGATGGGTGGCTGCCAGGTTTGCCAAACCCACTATTGCATTAAGCTGGCCTCCTGACACCTATGCAACCAAGCCCAACTTTTTCAAACAGATAAAAAGGAAGGCTTTTGTCTCTCAGTGCAAAGGGGTCCAAGTCTCCTTCGTCTTATCTGCTTCTTTTTAGTTTCCTTCAAACTTCATCCTTTAAAAGCCATTATGAGCAACCTTAAGCAAATGCAAAGTGGTGGTGGAGGCAGCAGAGGCTTTAGCGTCTGTTCACTTGGTGGAGGAAGATCAGGTGGCTCCCGTTCTTCAAGCTTTGCATCACAAAGTCTTCATAACGCCCAATGCCTTGGTGGACGAAAGAGAACCTCAGTTGCTTCATCTGTTCGTGTTGGGTCTAGCTATGGTGGAGGAGCATTTGGTGGTTCAGGAGGATTTGGTGGTGGCGCAGGAGGATATGGTGGTGGTTCAGGAGGATATGGTGGTGGCGCAGGAGGACATGGTGGTGGTGCAGGAGGACATGGTGGTGGTGCAGGAGGACATGGTGGTGGCGCAGGAGGATATGGTGGTGGTGGTTCAGGATTTGGTGGTGGAGTAGGCTTTGGTGGAGGTGCAGGAGGATATGGAGGAGGACAAGGAGGAGACCCTGGCTTCCCCGTGTGTCCTCCTGGTGGCATCCAGCAAGTGAGCATAAACCAAAGCCTTTTGAAACCACTAAATGTGGAAATAGATCCAAACATCCAAAAAGTGAAAACTGAAGAAAGAGAACAGATCAAAACCCTGAACAACAAATTTGCAAGTTTCATCGACAAGGTAAGGGTTGTTTACACCTATTGTTTCCTGTTTTGAACTCAAGTTTTTCTTTTCTTTTCGTTATTTAGTAAGCTCGGACTTTGGAGAAACGTACTGTGTTGTCTTTTTTGGTTACAGGTTAGGTTCCTGGAACAACAAAACAAAGTACTAGAGACAAAATGGCATCTTTTACAAGAACAAGGGAGCAAAGGTGGTTCCAAAAAAAACAACTTAGAACCACTGTTTGAGAATTTTATAAACATTCTGAATAGGCAGCTTGATAGTCTATTGAGTGAGAAAGGACGTCTGGATAATGACCTAAAGGGTATGCAAGAAATGGTAGAAGACTACAAGAAAAAGTATGTATGACTTGTCATTTGCCATGTTTCTAGTTGTATTTTGTTCTCCTTTTTATATTTCCATACATGAAATGTAAAACTGCATATTATAAAAAAAGAAAGGCAGAGGGTTTATACTGTTAACTTATGTTTTCTGTGCAGATATGAAGATGAAATTAATAAGCGTACAGCAGCAGAAAATGAATTTGTGGTGCTTAAAAAGGTAAAATATATTTGCTACATAACATCCTATTGATTACACAATAAAACACTGATTTCTGGTATTAAACTCTGTGTTCCTGATGATCTGTAGTGAAGCTATCTTTGCAGATAAAGAGAAGTAATACCTCTGTTTTAGAGTCTCCTAAGTTATTTTAGATACACCCTAACCATGCTAACGTTTCAGATGTAGACTTGAAAATTCTGTATTCTAGATTAAACCAGCATGTGTTTCTGGTGTGATTTTGTTGCCATGTAAAGCAAATGATTTCTGTGTGGGTTTTTTTCAGGATGTGGATGCTGCATTTATGGTCAAAACAGATTTGGAGATCAAGGTGGACTTGTACACAGACGAGTTGAACTTCTTGAGGACACTTTATGATGCTGTAAGAATGCCGTCTAATGTATTTAAACATACTTAAAGGAGAACTATGAGTTTAGCGATTTACACTCATCTTCATAGTTAGAGTTGAAGTGTGACAATGAAACTGTCACACGTCGGCTCTATTGATCGGGAAGTGAGCGAACGCATACTGTCACTCGCCCCTGATCATCTTCACTGTCAGTCACCGCTCCACGCAGGGATTCCCCACTTCCCCTCTCTGATCCTCCAGCGCTGACTGGAGGAACGGACGGGGGAGGAGGCGGGCACAGCTGGCTCTGCCTCTAGTTACAGAGTTAGTCAGGTTGAAAAAAGACACATGTCCATCGAGTTCAACCATCTCTAGATAGGAAACGCCCGCTGTCAATCAGCCAGCTGGGTGGATCTTGACAGCATTGTCGGGATCCGTCCGGGCTGTGGCGCTCTCAGTATATAGCTGGCAGTAGCCCGCTATATACTGAGCTTTGCAGCCTGTAAAAATGTATTACAGGCTGTGACTGTACGCATATGCACTCATATTCGAGCATTTACATCCGTATAGGGACAGATGAATGGCCCTGGATGCAAAATGTCTATGTCCAAGTCCGCTCATCCACCCTTGCATCTTCAATGGGGAACTTAATGAACAGGAGCCTTTTTTTCCATCTACTTACTGTTGAAACTATATCATTTCTACCTGTGTTGCCTATGGTATAATATATTGCCCTGGCATTATGGGAGCTCCATGGTTAGTGCTGTTGCATTTTTTTGGTTGTTATCTCCAGTTCCTACTGACTGGGGGGGTATGTGCCCCGGGTTCCGCTTAAGGAGGGGTGCCACTGGGTGTGTGGATGGAGAACTTCTCCCTGGGGGCAACTCTGAGCCTTTGCCCTTGGTGACAGAATGTCTAGCTTTCCCACTGCCTACTGAGGAGCAGTCTTAATGAAGTTAGTACATTCTTCTTCTTTTTACGCCAACTTTAGAAAGCACCTTTTATATAAATATTGTAGGGTCCTCAGACTGGTCCTGCATGTGCTAGGCTACGGACAAATGTGAACAAATCAATGTATCTTGTAAAGCACTAGGGAATATGCAAGTGCCATAGAAATAAAAATTTGAGTGCTTTTGTACTTTAACCCTTGCACTGCCAGAGCCTTTTTTTAGCACACAAGTTAAAAAGTACATTTTATGGCTTAAGATTACTTTAAACCCTCAAACATTACATATTTTGTGAAAGCAAAGACCCTGTAAAAAAAATGTTGGCATTTACATTGTTTATGTTAGATGATAATTCCTCTACTATTTATCAAATTTATATTTTCAGTAAAAAATACAATCAAATGTATTTAGTGCGCTTAAACATAATATAATACCCGGTCTTTTGTAAAAAATAAAAGATGATGTTGCATCAAAAAATAGCTTGGGGCATTGACAGCTCTGAACTCAGGAGTTCTTAGAGCTGAGCATTTCCAGGTTCATCCATTACAAGGGAGATCTTTCGTTGGTCTCAATCCTGATGATTGCCATGGTGGTGCTGGGCACCCAGGAGGTACAGGTGAGCCTGGGACACATGGCGGGGAAAGGGGGCTAGGGTGGTTCCAATACTAGTGTATAGAAGTGATTGGATGGCTTTACATGTGAGGCTGGCGGTTTTTTGTTCACAAGCCAACAAACTCCTGAGACCATTATTAAGAAGTGTCAGCCTCCCAATTGGAACACAGGCAGAAATGACAGCAAGAAGAGAAAGTTTAATTGAGAACAAGTAGGGTTTTATCTGAATGGGGCTACTTCTCGATAAATCTGGATTTCAGGCAGAATGGGAGTAAGACTAAGTTGTTCTGGTTTGAAATCTGTTGGGAATTACATTAATAATGCATTTTACAGTAGATAGAATAACCATTTCTTAGCATAATAATTTGTAATAAAACTATATTTTGCCTTTGCAGAATGTCTGGACAAGTAGTCAGCAATGTGAGCGTCTGTAAGTATAGAATTATTCTGTGACTACAGCATTTCTTTTAATATTGTTTAATGGAAGAGAAAATAAAACTCTTATTTTTATTTCCAGCTGTAGTTGGTGGAGGTTCTTCTGCCGGAGGAAGTGGATTTGGAAGTGGATATGGTGTTGGAGGAGGAAGTGGATATGGTGTTGGAGGAGGAAGCGGATTTGGTGTTGGATTTGGTGTTGGAGGCGGTGTTGGAGGAGGAAGCGGCTATGGTGTTGGAGGAGGAAGCGGATATGGTGGAGGAGGAAGCGGATATGGTGTTGGAGGAGGAAATTGCTATGTCGGTGGAGGCCAAGGATCTGGCAATTACAACCAATCATCTACAAAATCCTCGGTAGCTGTGTCAAAAACAGTAACATCCTCAGTCAAGCAATCCTATTAAGATGCACCACTGTCATAGCACTAATTTCCACCCTTCCAAGCCAAACCTCACTATACCTTTGTCAGTGTGCTCAAATGGAAGAAGCTTCACTAGTTATCTTCAGTTGTATCAATCTGGTCCTTTCCTTTTTTGTTCTTAGATTTATGGCTGACTATAATTTAAACCATCTATGCTTCCCTATTACAACAACCCATAAACTGGTTTTATGCAATAAGATTTTGATTGGCTAATTACACAAACTTTGCCAACAAACCTATTAGATGGAGTGTTCCTAAACAGCCCATTTAGTTAAATCCAGTAGGATGGCTCTCATATTGCACAGGTGCTGGTAAAATCTGGTTAAATCAGAATATTACTGTGTATGATCAGTTTAAAAATTCCCATTTATTAGGGTCATCGACTAAAAAGGGATCAAGAACATAGTCTCAAATATGAAAAGAAAACTGCACTACAGCATATATAAAGCAGAATATGAAACCAAACAGCATGTGCAAGGGTATCATGTATGAATGTAACTGCACTGTATTTGCACTGTAGTCAGTCCTAGGCATCCCTTCTTCTGTGTTTTTTGGGAAGTAATGGATGACAACGATTCCAGGTGTTTGTTGTATATAAAATCCTTTATGATGCGTTACTGGATTACCCAATCCCAGGCTTGCATTTCTTGTCTTTTCTTTATATCTTCAATAAACTGCATGTAGATCTCAAATCTGTTGTTGTATTCTTATTGCTTTTTTTTTGCTTTTAAAGATTTCCAACCTTATTTTTCCAATTTTATAATACAGTAAATGATCGTGAACTACAGTGTCATGTGATAAACCTAAGAGCAAGAATCTTTCTTTAATCATAAACTGAAATGTAATCTCTGTTTTGACTGCATTGAAGGGTATCTAATCCCATGAAGAGACCCCATGAAAAATTGCAGCTTACCAGTTCTTAGATATGGTGGCTACATTAGTTTTCAGTTTTTAGGCTTTTTTCATTTATTTTCACCTGGTGACCCTGCCAGTAGCACACTTCCTGTTGTAGGGTGACAACACTTATTCATCATGCTATATCTATGGTCAGAGCAGCCATAAGAATTTTTGGGGTCCAGTACACGGCTTTAGGCTGGGGCCCCCCTCACCGCCTCCACCCACCGCCGCCACACTGAGCCAATTCACATCAGTCTCTGACAGAGGAGCTTACACTCTAATGTCCCCCCAGTCACACACTGTTATTATTAGGGATGCGCCGATACTGGTTTTTCGTTATCGAGTACCAATATTTTTGTTTTCGGTACTCGCCGATACCCAATCCCAGAAGTCTCATTAAGGAAGCCGGGCGGCGTGTAATGACTCTTCACTGGGCTTCCCGATTAGCAGGGAAGCCGTCTCTGTGCTTCTTGTCAACAAGTGATGAGAAAGCATGGAGCTAGCTTTCCAGTCAAACAGGAAGCTGGGCAGTGTGTAGTGACTCGCTGCCCGACTTCCTGATGTCTGAAGCTAATTATCGGGCTTGGCATTGGAGCACTTGGGAGAGTACTCGCCCAAATACTCGGTATCGGTGCATTCCTAGTTATTATTATACATTTATATAGCACTGACATATACCACAATGCTGTACAGAGAACACTGAGCCAGTCACATCAGTCTCTGTACAGAGTAGCTTACACTCTAATGCAGAATGGCACCAGCTGTAGCGGGACTACAAATTCCAGCAATAAATTATAATGTATTGCTTACATAATATAATAATGCAGAACATGATATGAATTGGACTATGCACTTAGCACTGGACTTGGGGCTTAGTAACATGCTGATCAAGTATAGGAATGTCTCCAGCACGACAACGACTTAAACGTCAGTGAAAATCCATTTATTGATGTCAATCATTACAAGCGCTTTTGGGGCCGCACAGGGTCCCCTTCATCAGGCTTAAAATAAACATGCTTACAATTAAAAACCACCACCTATATATACACACAGTGAAACTGATAATCATCCAAAAACCCACCCCTCGGCGTCTCAGTGACGTCATCTTCCCACCAAGTACATTAAAAAAAAGTAAATACAGGAGATACAGGAGCTGCAAATAGGAGCAATACAAGAATCTTATTGCATATCAGAGATCAGAGTATATATTAGTATGGAAAATGTAAGGGCAACGTTGTTATCCATAGGCCGCTCGGTTATGCACTGGCGATATCAAAATAATTATGTTTATACGTAGCAACAACAATATCATGGAGACCGTAACGCTTGTCCGCAGTGAGAGAGAGAGAGCCGTCAGCTCTATACACTATGTAAGTGGGCCGTGCTACTGTGCATGCGCCGTGGGTCATCAGCGGTTGGTCAGAATTTCTGACAGGTACAGCCTCCTCCAGAATCAATAAGAGCTGAACGCCGGTCTGTGCTCAATAGTTTAAAGCTCATTGTAGGATCGTGAGCTTATTCTATAGCACAAAGAAACGGAAATATGCATTAAATCCAAGCCGCCATCATGGAGTCATTAACCTCTTGCCGTCCGCCCGTAGTAAAAAAACGGACGGACGGCACTGCTACATCTCCGGGTTGCCGTCTCCAGACGGCAATTTTTTTCTGCTCGCGCACGCCCCCTAGCGGGCATGCTTGGGCAGAAAAGACCCGACCGTTGCACACACCCGTTACCGGGTGTGTCACATATAGGCGATCAGCGGGTCCATAGCCCGCCGATCGCCTATATGTGCTCTTCGCTCGTTTTTTTTTCCCACCCTGACCCCTCACCTTGATTCCCGGGATCCGCTGCCCCATCTTGGATCCCGGGACCGGCTCCGAGGGCGTCAGGAGGAGGAGGACGGGAGTTCAGCTCCTTGCTGAGTTACCCTAAGGAGAACTATGATGAAAAGCCCTGACCCCATAGTTCTCCTTTAACTTTAATATTTAATAAGGAGAAAAGCAGAAGAAAAAACTCCATTCTCATTAATATGCAGAATGATGATTATGAACGCAATCCCGTACTCTATGGTTTACCCAAAATCCACAAGGGTCTTAGTCCGTTATCATTTCGTCCCATAGTTTCTGGTACATGATCTTGTACTCAGCCTATAGCACAATACGTTGATTATTATCTTCAACCCCTAGTGAGAAAACTACCAGCCTTCATCAAAGATACTGATGACTTTCTATCTAAATTGACATGCTTTAAATCTTTCAGAGGTGATTGGAGACTTGTAACAATGGACATCTCGTGCCTATACACATGAATACCAAATGATGCAGGTTTAGCAGCAACTGAGTACTTTCTGACTGGGGATAGAGACCGAGATGTTCCCTCTGCATTTATTCTCTGCTGCCTCGAGCTTGTATTAAATAACAACATGTTCACGTTTGAAAATAAAGTGTATAAACAAATTCGGGTAACCGCTATGTGGAGTTCAGCAGCGCCTTCGTTTGCAAACCTCTTCATAGGTTTCCTCGAAGAACACCATGTCTATAAGTCCCAATTCTTTAAACAGGTGATAACATGGGTAAGGTTTATCGATGATGTATTCATGATTTGTGATGGTAATGAATGCCCACTCATTGAGTGTGTCCTTCTTGAACGGACTGTTTCCAGGCATTGTTTTCAACCCTGTTGACTCATTATCTGAAATGTAATTTCTTGACGTTTTGATCACTGTCACTAACAATGAACTCACTACATCAGTGTATACTAAACCAACAGATAGGAACACAATATTTCACTATAAGAGTGCCCACCCCCGGGATCTTCTGGACAATCTCCCCATTTTGCAATTTCTAAGGGTCTTACGTATATGCTCAGATACCACTGTCTGTAAATTACAGATTGACACAATGTACAATACATTTTGTCAAAGTGGTTATCCCACTGCTATTCCCGATGTGGCACTAATGAAGGCCCGTGAGAAATTCCATGGTACGAGCAACCCACGTAACACCCAAGAACGAATTCCTTTTTTGCAAACATTCTCAGACTCATCCAAGACTATTCATAGAGTCTCTATTGACAACATGAATATTCTTCAGGCTGACAGAGCGCTTACACAGATTCTTAAGGACAGACCGTTAAGCGTTTATAAACTCAGTCGATCACTACGGGACATGCTTGTTCAGGCTGATCCAAGGTCAAAATACTCTAAAAAAACCTTTTTCTTTTACCACAAAAACTGGCTGCTACAAATGACATCACTGTAATATGTGCAATGCTTTAATCTGTGGTGACTCATTTCCACACCCCTATAATGGGAAAAAGTATTCCATACGGAGGTTCTTGACTTGTGACACTGAGTTCTGCGTGTACTTACTTAAATGTCCCTGTGCACGGGTTTATGTTGGCAAAACTGTGGGCCCCTTTAGAAGACGTTTCCAAAAACACCGGAGCGACATACGGATTGCCATTGATAAATTAAGTAAAGGTGAAGAGCCTGACGCCAATAAACCCATTGCGATTCACTTTGCGGAATACAAACATCAAACGCATGAACTCAGGGGTATGAACATTGAGCATGTATACATGCAACCCAGAGGGGGCGACAGATCCAGATACCTGTTACAGAGAGAAGCCTACTGGATTTACACGCTTTAGACGCTTAGTCCTAGGGGTCTAAATACCAGTTTAGGATTAACCTGTTTCTTCGAGGAGAGATGACTTTACTGATACCTGTTACTCCATTGGTTATTTCATATGGATATCCGGTGGGCCATGTTTTTAGAAGTATGGCAGCCCCGGATTCCCCTTTTGTACTTTGAGTACAATTTTATTCTACCTTTTTTCACTATGCAACTTAAGTGCATTACCCCACCTTTACGGCGCATTATGGTTGTTCAATTAAGATTGCTTATTATAATGAAATATTTACATAGCAGGGGCCCTTTTCACCAACTAAGTTTGGATTGATCAAACCCCAAATACATGTGTTTACATAGACATATATATGTTATCTAACACCCTAACTTTAGTAATCATCTGACACCGTGTCGGTGACCTTCACCTGACCAATCTATGACAATATTATAGTATATTTTCATATTGACAACAACAACATATATGACTAACTGATACACTTGACACACAATTAATTTATCAATAATCTTTGCCTGAAATGAACATTCAATGAGAAATGTATTGTAGCACCTTGCTAAAAAGCAGTGCTAGATCATATATATATATTCTATGGTCAGTTTGATTATGACAAAGCAATCTGTGAAGCTGTGTCTGCCTGCTGCTGGGTGTGGTACCACACAGAGCAGAACAGCCAATGAGGATTGCTATGTGCATTTATGTCTCCCAGCCAATCACTGTAGTACAGTAGCAATGATGCATGCTGGGAGAGGAGATAAATGCTGAGTGTGGCTGATGCAACAGTCTCTTCCCCTCCCCAGGGCCCTCCTGGCCTGGGGGCAGGATGCCTGCTGCTAAAGAGACAGAATGGACTAGGCCTGAGCTGGGGGCCTAGGCCTGGACACTGGGGCCTGAGCATGGAGGCCCAGTGGTCAGCTACTCATGTCTGAAGTTGCACCTGAACAAGACCCTTGACAGTACTGCTTGCCAGAAATTTTCCACACAGATTGCCGGTACGGCTTAAAGGTCCAAGTCTGTGGTGGCAGCAGTTACTTTGCTGCCACCGTTTCTTATTACTATAGAATAAGCTCACAATCCTACAATGAGCTTTAAACGATTGGGCACAGACCGGCGTTCAGGTCCTATTGATTCTGGAGGAGGCTGTACCTTTCAGAAATTCTGACCAACCGCTGATGACCCACGGCGCATGCACAGTAGCACGGCCCACTGACATAGTGTATAGAGCTGACGGCTCTCTCTCACTGAGGATTAGCGTCCCGGTCTCCATGACGACCGGGGTCGCTCGTTATATTGTTGTTGCTACGTATAAACATAATTATTTTGATATCGCCAGTGCATACCCAATGCCTATGGATAACAATGTTGCCCTTACATTTTCCATACTAATATATACTCTGATCTCTGATATGCATGCAATAAGATTCTTGTATTGCTCCTATTTGCAGCTCCTGTATCTCCTGTATTTACTTTTTAGAATGTACTTGGCGGGAAGATGGCGTCACTGAGACGACGAGGGGTGGGTTTTTGGATGATTATCAGTTTCACTGTGTGTATATATAGGTGGTGGTTTTTGGATGATTATCAGTTTCATATAGGTGGTGGTTTTTGTAATTGTAAGGATGTGTATTTTGAGCCTGCTGAAGGGGACCCTGCGCGCCCCCGAAAGCGCTTGTAATGATTGACATCAATTAATGGATTTTCACTGATGTTTAAGTCGTTGTCGTGCTGGTGTGCTGGTGGAACTCCTATTCTTGATCATACTGAATGCGGCGCCATCCGCAGTCACTTGGGAATTCCGGTAAGGAGTGCTTAGCAAAGTGCTGGACTCGGGCCTTAGTAACACGCTGGACTCTGGGCTTAGTAACGCGCTGGACTCTGGGCTTAGTAATGGGCTGGACTCTGGGCTTAGTAATGCGCTGGACTCTGGGCTTAGTAACGCGCTGGACTCTGGGCTCAGTATCGCGCTGGCAGGGCCGCCGTCAGGGGGGTACGGCCAGTAACATTGTAAGGGGCCAGCAATTTTTTAGTAAAATATGAAAAACGGGGTCACACCGGTTAAATAGATACCAAACATGTCAAGCTTTAAAATTGCGTTCGCCCGCAGAAAATGTAAATACCCAAAATTTCACATAGTGAACATTTTAAACACTTTTACCGCTCATCAATTTAGTGATAACAGTGATTGTTGGCCCTATAATTATTGCTCTCAGTCCAATGTTCGCGCCGATATGTAACGTGTAGGGCAATTGTTTTCGCACGTAAGCATACCGACGCGTGTTTGCATGTGTATGTGCGTGCACGTGGGGGGAGGGGGACTTCCATTTTTTTTATTTCTCTTCTGTGACATTCATTTTTAAACACTTTTTTTTTTACACTAACGCTATTGCTATCAAATAGGGGGCTAACAAGCACCCTATGTAATAGCAGATAGGGTGTGACAGGTCCTCTTTATGGAGACATCCGGGGTCTTTCAGACCCCTAATGTCACCTAGGGACAAATATTGAATGCGCGGATGACTTGTAATACACATTTCAACTAGAGCTGCAACAACTATTCACTTTAGTCGATTAAAATCGACGATGGAAAACGTTGTCAACGTTTTCCATCATTGATTAGTCGGCTAATCGTTGATTAGACGGCTATCAATTAAATTGCCTGTTTGCTGCACGCCCACCGCACACGCCAGGCCTACCGCACACGCCGGTTATGCCGCGCACACTGAAGACATGCCTCTGCTCCTCTCCTCCCTGTGCGCTTCCTGACTCGCCGCTTCCCGCCGACAATGAAGGGCCCACGACTCAAAGTAAGTCACTCAGCAACAACATTCGAAACCTTTTTAACCCCTTCATGACTGAGGCCTTTTTTTCATTTTTTGCACCCATATTATATTCCACATTTTAGGCCTGAAAATGACTTATAACCCCCAAACATTATATATTTTCTGAATTCCAAGACCCTATAGAATAAAATGGTGGTAGTTGCAAATTTGTAGGTTGCGCAATATTAGCGCAACTCCTTATTAAACCCCAACATTTAGTGAAAAATTTAATTAAATGCCCCAAAACACAACAAAATACCCATTTTTTTAGTGACACGCAGCACTCTGGGCTCAGTGACGTGCTGGACACAGGACTCACCTGAGACCCCACACATATCTGAGACCCCACATAGTGCATCTGAGAGTGACCCTGTATAGCCCACCATAGATGCTGCACAGCCCATCTGAGACTCTCTATGGTGGGACCTAAGGTGGGCTGGTTGGGGCTGCATCTCCCTCCCTCCCAGCTCCTCTTACCTGCTCTTGCTGCTGGTGCCTGTACACCTGGCCTCCTACGCTGCCGGACTGTCTGGAAATGATGTGATGTCACTGTGATGTATGCCCGGCCCAGACCTGCTGTACGTCAATCACCCGTGACTATACACAAGTCTAAACCGAGCACGGGCATCACAAGGACGTGGCAATACCACTCTCAGCCTCACCCTGCACAGCTATTTCCCAGCTTGCAGGGCACAATCTCAGCCCAGCAGACTGAGAGCGATCGTCACCAGGGTTAGTTAACTCCGCAGTTAACCCTTTACCCACCAAACTTCCACTGCCACCATGTGTTTTTCAGAACACAAACCGTGCCCAGCAAATTCTGCGACTATTCAAAACACTTAAACAATGCCTGTGATACCGCTGTCCTCACAGACAGGAATATGACAGGATTCACTATATAGTAGCGCTCTTCACAGAGGCAAGGATACTTTAAGTTTGCATTTAGAGCGTAGAGATAAGCTTAACAATTTTTTTAAATTGTCATTTTATAAAAGAAACATTGCAGAAAATATACAGAAAAAGATTTAATAAAAAGAGACAAGATATATATACAACTGCAAAATAAAAGGGAATAAACGGAGAATACTCAACAGTCCTGGAATTAGGAGTTCTGACAGAGTTCAGAGTGGTATAAGCAAAGGAGAAGTCTGCAGGGCTCTTCTGCAAGCAAACTTTCAGCTGATAATGTCCAAAGATAAAGGGGAACTCTTCTGCAATGTTAAGACTTCTCAGTTCCTTGATGTTTTCAAAACCAGAGCCCCGTCTAGTCGCCTCGACAGAATATTTTATAAGCCCCTTTTGGAGGGTGTCCCGGAGCCGCAAGGAGGAGGATAAACCTTTATTTTTCACTATCCCCACCCAATTCCAAATTATGAAATGGAGCTAATTTTGTAAGGCCTTGTTCACACCAAATGCAGAGCAGATCTGCATGAGTTTCTGCACACGCAGTGCAGTGGGTTGAGCCGCGTTTTTGATGCGTTCCGGGCCGTTTTTGGTTAAAAAAAGGTCCAGAGCAGGAACTGAACTCTGCGGTGTGAACTGGAGCTAAAAATACAATTGGAATACATTGGACGCAGTTTTGCTCTGGTCTGTAACTGCTCTGCTCCGCGCTTGGTGTGAACAAGGCCTAACTCAGGTTTTATGACTTTCGTGTGAATGCGGGGTCACCACATCTCCGGACCTGCTTGTTTATACTAACTTGTCCACTGGTAATAGATGCTTGGTGCCATGCCTTTAATTAGGGACAGCCATAAAAGGCTTAGAGAGATATTTTGGACTTTCACTAGGGCTAGGACGATAAAAGATCACAGCTAGATAGCAGATCTCTGTTCTGTGGAATGTGGAAGGCCTGGCAAATGATTAAATGAAGGCCTGTATTTGCTCTGAACTGGGGGGACAAGAGAATGCTATTTTTAATATTCAGACTCAGACCCCATTATCGTCACACCTCCCACCTGTGTGGTGGCATCTGAAGGAATCACACATACCTATTTTATGGCCAATAACGTGCATATAAGCCTTCAAAATGGGGACATTTGATTTTCCGAGATCTGGTCCCATAGACTTACATTGAGTTCTAAGTTTGAGTTAAAACTTTTTCCATGTTCGAAAGTTCGAGTTAGGATCGAACTCGGGTGTGTTCAGCCCATCACTACTCGTTATGACTTCCATAGATGGTCATGGTGGTGTGGTTGTGGTGTCCTTTTTTATTTGCTGTTTTTTTCCTACTGAAGCCACCAGTGTACTTTCTCTCTAGTAAATTGCTTGTCTCAGCAGAAATTTTAAAAAATCTCCTCTAAGCAATTTAGCTGTTGGTTCCCAGAAGATTTGCTAATCGGGTTTCATAATACCTCCCATAGCACATTAAATGCTAATAGGATGCAGCTAGGGAACATAATTACTTATTAATCAGGTACTAGGGTGCTCTGAGTAATTGGCAGCTAAAAGTAAACATACAGGTCTCCCTACTATCTCCCTCCTCTGAAAAGGGTAAAAGAAAAAAGGTGTATACACACATATACACACACACACACACACTATATATATATATATATATTTGATGCAGCATGAAAAGGAAATGTGATGCAGCACTACATATTTTTCTGCTAAAATCTGTATTTATCGTAATGTTGCATATACTGTACATCATCATCAGAGCAATGTTTTGAGCACACTTTTTTTCAAGCTCACAAAACATGTAGAATAGACAATGCACTCAAATAGTCAGGAAAAGGTCAGGAAAATGCATGTACAGCCCCCCCCTTCCCCAAACACACACACTTCCATGATAGCATCTGAAATCCAGATCTCCAGAAATATTCAGGACATTACCAAACTTGAAATTTCACTGAAATGGAAATTTCAAAACCGAAACGAAACAGAAATAAAAAACTTGTCAGGCCAAAACCGAAAATGTTTTTTTTTTTTACTTTCAATAGTTCTTTATTAAAGTCAAGTGAAGCATACATAACAAAATGCATATAACATAACCAACTTAACATCCAGGATACAGTATGCTTTGCAATATCATTTCCATTTATAGAGAGGTTAGGAGGAAGGGGAGGATGTCAAAACAAGTGGAAAGAGATTAGGGGAGGAAGGAGGCTGAAAATGTTTTTTATTTATATTTATTTTTTATAAACTTTTTTTAATATTTATTTTTATTTATTACTTCATTTTTTATTAAATATTTTTAACTTTACTTTTAGGGGTTTCAGGGAAAATGAGTGGTCTAAACAGACCCATGATATTTCCCTTTTCAAATAAAAGAAAGAGATTGAGGACACAAAGTCCTCAATCTCTTTTTCTGCAGCCCCTGTTATAAATGAACAGGAATTGTCTATTAGTGTTTATGATAACATGAGGACATTGTGTGTTTACTATAACCACAATTGAATGAACAGGAGGTGATGTAGATCACTTCTCATTCATTCATAATTGAGGATATAGTAAACATACTCTGTCCTCAATTATCTACAAACACTCAGCGATCATTGATCACAGAGTGTTTGTACCCGCTCTCCTCTCTGACAATTCTGTCACTGGAGGCTGAGCGAGCGGAGAGGAGAGCTCAGCCTCCTGTGACAGTGTGGTCTGTCTCCGCCCCCACCCCGCTCTGCCGGACTGTGACATTAGGCTGAGCGGTGTGGGAGGAGAGACGTCGGCCACTGACAGCGCTCTCCTCCCGCAGCGCTCGGCCGCCTATGACAGTTTTTCCTGCTGGGACACAGAGCAGCGCCCAGCAGGGAGGAAAGAAAGCACGGATGCGCCGATGTATCGGCACAAAAATGGCACTTTCGGCATTTAGCCAAAAGTGCAATTTTTGGCCGATATGTTTTGGCGGCCGATATATCGGTGCATCCCTATTATCCAGACTACCTGCATTTTCCTTGGTATGTTACTTAATACAGTGCCATGCTTATTTTAAATAATGATACCCAGTACACATAACAATGGCAATAACTTGTAGGCAAAAACTGTTTTTGAAATGAATTCAAACTTTGTTTTGTCATTCTTTTTAATCTCACAGTGGTGTTCACCCATTTAAACAATGCGCTGGTCCTCAAGTTGCCAAAAATATCCCAGTTATGTGCTTTTCCTATGATTTTATTAAAGTTGTGAGGACACCACAAACCAGCTATAGCCTCTGTCACTTTTGCCAATAAAGGGAAAGTGTTTCTTACCAGTCTCCCCTTCCAACTCATTTATGCTCTCATTTACAGTGCTCCCCCACCCTCTCTTGTTCTGTTGGAGCCTCCTCAAATACCTGGTGCTTTTTGGAGAATGTGACTTCTTCCATTGATGTAATGTTTGGGTCTAGGTGGCCAATTTCCAGGCCCAAAACCATTATTTGAGGAGGATGATGAGTTAATCAAGCCAGTCAAAGGTCCGAGGACATCCAATATGGAGCTTACTGGATTTGACTTCCAACTCTGAGAGGAAAAGGAAAGGTTGGTATACGTGGGTCACAAAATGTGGGCTTTCAACTCTGCACGGGCTAACTGACAGAGTCTCTTTAAATTCAGTCTTGACTGCAGAATATTCATCAATGTCACCAGTATTTGTACAGTACCTAAAACTAATTTTGTGAAGTGTCATGCACTGATAATATCAATAAACTCTAGTACAAGCTGATTCTTCAACAAAATAAATTATTTTACTAAGGCAAAATAAGGTTATGGCAATTACTCCATAAACACAGTCTAACAATCCGGTTTGTCAACAAAACAATCTCAAGCCTATATGCATATCCAGAGCACACACATGTTAATCATTAATTCACCTGTATGTTAAAATTATACATCAAATTTATTAAAATGAT